>NC_141855.1:10447735-10600299 GCF_024713525.1 Acromyrmex echinatior | reverse complement strand
ATACGTTAAACGCGATAAAATTTTTTCGCGCGTAAATGTACCCGTTAACGACGTCAAGCGCAACTTCAGAGAGATTGCGAAATAATTCGGATTCCCTGGCAATGAATGCAAAATTATATCAAACGAAGTTCAAAGCGATATAAAATATCCCGCCTTGTTCCGTTCCGGTGTCCGGAGATAAAAAAAAAGATCTTTGTAATTTATACGCTCATTTCAATTTAGATTGAAATTAGGACTTTTATTTTGTTTCTCGAAAAATTTACAAAATTAATGTAAAATTAAATTCCTCTCTCTTGTATTCTATATTGTAACTATTCCTCTTACATTTATTGTAGTATCTACGATCGATTGCTCTTTCGATTTATATTACACGTGAAATTATGGTGTGTGCCGTTACAATAAATCTGGAAATCACAAGAAATGCGATCAGCAATAACTGATCGATGTAACTTTCCATAATAATTACTTTTTGTTCGATACACGTATAAACCTGCATACGATAAACAATAGATAGAACGATCATAGGATAATATAACGTTGATCTCGGTGAACAGACACAAGGGTTGGTTTAAGTGCGTGTTTAGCGATTGCGATCCCCGATGGCCTTTTCCATGGGACACTAAAGGGCACTAAGGGGCAGTATAAGGCTCGTAAGGAGGAGTGGTAGTAGTGAAAGGTAAACCGTTGCACGTACTCAGACCACAATATAAAATCACTCCGTACAAGCCGTACAAGCGCTCGACAAAGTATTGTCCAGTTCGATCTTCGACATGTTTCGGAAATCTTCACACAAGTTAGAATACTGAATCTTAAAAAATATTTTTATACATACAATTAATACATACAATTAATAATATATATAAAAATAATTTCTTTGCTCAGAAACTTTAATAAATTATATTATTACTAAAATTGATAAATTGAAGAAAATTTTAGCATTTTAGCGCGCGCGTTTTAGATATTATATTAGAATTGAGTAAAAAATTTGATAGTTTTAATTTATAAAATAATAGAAAAATATGCAGAACTTAGTCGAAGTTAACATGGAATATAAATTTTGATTCGAACAATAATTTTCATTTTGAAAAATGAAGAGAGTGAGAGAGAAAGAATTGTCTTATTTTTTAACTAAATAACAGTTCGAGGAAATAAAATTAAAATGTTCTGCGTTAATAGCTATATTAAATTTATTACAATGAGATAAATAATTTTAAAATAACATGAATAAAAAGAAAACGAGATGCATTTTAAACACACGAAAAGAACGCCTTACTGGTACGATCGAATTCTTCAATTTGAGACTTGGGGAAACGAGATGACGACTATTCGAGTGGTGCGACATATAGTGTGAGACGAGCTGGCGCGGATCCAGAAAGTGCCAATTCAATCTTACTTCCCTTTCCGGATGTAAAATTCCAGGTAGCCGCGTCAAACTTCCGACTTCCGTTGCTCGTTCTGTAGAGTTGCAAGTGTATGTTTCTAGTTCATTCGCGAATATGAACGATATTTTAATAACTTGATTGCCAAATTTATATACTTTGGCATTCTTCTTCATTTATTTATACACCTTTTAGACTACCTTAAAATCTTTAAAAAATGCGAAAAACGTAAATAAGATAAGAAGACTTGTTTTTTTATGATATAAAAGATAAAATACATCCATGTTAAAAATAGCATTATCGCGTTTATTAATGATGCAATTTTAATTTATCGTGGTGAAGAATATAGCTGATATCAAATAGTTTAGTCAAATTTTTTGGCTAAAAGTGACTAATATTATCATATCCGTTAACGATGATGTAATTTTAATTAATCATCGTGGGGGAAAAATAGTGAGGAAAAATAATATCAAGTAGATTATCAAATTACTTGAAATTTTGATTTCCAGAAATGTAAATTTTTAACGTTATTCACAATTGGTTCCATTCAGATAAGATTAATTTAATAATTAGTGATGATTATATATATATCAATCTATTCGTGTTGTTTTAAATACGAAAATATATTAAATGTAATACTCAGTATATACATTCATAGTGCCATTAATTTATTCCGCGTACGATAGCAGCTGAGTGAGATGAGTGCGCCAGATGAGAAAATTATTCAAGATCCTCGAAGATATGTATTCCTCTTCGCCCTCAATTTTTCTCTAGCATCCCGCGCTTCGAATTTAATGAGGTCCTTTATTGATGAATGACATTTATCAAAGTATCTCAGTATCATCGAGCCACGTGATCTAACGAGATATCACGTACTCATAATTCTGTGTTAACTCGGTTTTTCAACGGAGATTGAATTTAGAAAATTATGAAACGAAAAGTAAAAAGATACGTCGGTCTTTAAAATTTTAATTAAAAGTCGACTGTGAACAAAATATTGATGTTTAATATTTATCTTAAAACTGTACTGCTCGCTTGTTTTAATAAAATTGATTAAATTTTTAATCTTCGATATTAATGTAGACTGGTATACGCGTAGATTATTGATTTATTAACTCGTATTAATTGTTTGGCAAGTGCACAATATTTTTGTTGTTCCTGTTAATATTATAATCCGCGAATGTAGTTAAATTAATAAAAACAAAAACTCGTTACATATAAATGAATTATAGTATAACAAAACATAATGTTAATCATTCTTGTACGTACCTTGAATGATCCAAGATCTTTCACACTGCAAGCCAGTTTGACATTCCGTCCTGCTGGTACTGTGATGTTTCCTATTTCGTCGACAAATTCAGGATCAGGGATGGTGGTAACTGTAAGAAGATAATCAACATAGAAACATACATTAATATACATAAAATATAATTTTCTCTAATACGTAATTGAAATCTAAAATATTACCTGCTAAAATTACGAGAAAATTTCTAAACTAACACATAATAATTAATTAAACTCTATATTCATTTAATTACCCCATAAGTAATAAAAACAAAATTATATGCGTAAATGCTCAAATCATATTTCATACCCGCGGTAATGCTTTACAACATATTATTTGTACAGAGATAGACCATTATACCACATAAAGTTTTAATTAAATTTTAATATGGTTGAAACGGGACATCTGTATGTATAACGCCACAATGCGACAAAATCTTGCGCTAAATTTACCTGACAAATATGAGACAGTTTCGGGATCTGTCAGACATCGTCGGGTTTTGGAAAGCAGGCAAACTCGATCGACAAAATCCGATACAAAGTTCGACGGCAGAATTTTTTGAAATCACAACGTCAGTGAGTTTCCACGAGTGCGCTAGGGAGAGTATATACTCTCCGTATATTCTCGATGTTGCTTTACTTCGGAAAAGGGGAATCGATCGATCTAGAGGCGGTGTAAGCGTGGCTGCGTGGATGCGCTTTGAGTTATAGAAGCTCACCAGTCGGCGTGACAGCTTAGTTATTGAATACAAAATGCAATTTTTCAAGTCTCTACGTACCGCGGTATCCCGTACCAACGCCAGTCTCCAACCACCGTCTGGGAAAACGTGGCGGAGGCGGAGGTGCGTCCTTCGCGTGTGCGATGATCGAATCTACGAAAGGATTTCGAGATGCTTATATGGAGATCGAGCTCCCACCCATCTGTTCCGACGCTCGCGATCGCATTTCTCCATCCTGCGTGCTGTTACTTCATGCGTGAGGCTCACATTTGCGTAAGAGCGTCACGTGTAGAACACGAATTCGTAACTGGTATGTCGCGAAAATGGGTTTATATGATATCAGTATATTGTTTTACGTAGTCTACCAGTGTTAAATTAGACGTGCGACTTTCATCAACTTATTATTTTCGAATATGCATTGTTTGTGATTATATTGTCGGAATGTTTTAAGTTTACACATTTATCTTACATAAATGTTGCACTTGAAACGTCCAAGTGCAAGAAACATCTGCCAAAAGAAAGAAGCAAAATATGATGTTAAAAATCAACAAAGTGCTTACGTACTTTGAGCTATTTTTACAGTAATATTACTTCACATCCAATTTTACTAATAATGTATATCGTGTTGCATTCATTGAACTGTGTACAAATGAAAGAGAAGGAATATAAAAAGAACGGGAAGAAATTATTGGGTCGGGACAAAAGTTTGTGACGGTACAAACTACAAAATTCAAGTAGCTGTAATTTCGTTAAAAGTAAACAAAATTTAAATTTAAAAAAAAGAGTTTTAAAAGTTTAAAATCTATACTTTAAAATATCACTATGTCTTTTGAGTTTCTGTGAGTTCGATAATTTTTATAGATAATATATAAAAAATTATAGAGCTAGGTAAAATGAAAAAGTTTTTTTCTTTGTGAGCCTGTCATGTGCCCAAAAGACTTACGAAAATTATCGATTTTCTAACGTGAAAGTTCAAAGCTTTTCATACAAAATCGTTTTTTTTTTAAATGTTTTTAAGATTTTTTGTTACTGAGTTATCATGGATTCAATAAAGGATCTTGATTTCTCATGTCTTCGCTAAAAATCATTATTAAAAAAAAACAGATTCTTAAAGCTGAAACTTTACTCTTTCGAATAATGATATAATTGTTAAATTCTTTAAAACTTAAACATGATACAAATGAAGCAGCGTTATTGTTTTTTCCGATTCAATTCATTATATTCTAGAAATAAATTTATTAACATAAAAAATAATACAGCAAAAAAGCGTCTAATAAAATATTAAATAGAAAGAAATATGAAAGAAGTGCACAATGAGAATCAAAAGAAATTATATATTATACCAAAGTAAAAAGGAAAAAAAGAGAATAAATGTATGTGACAGAAAATGATATGAAAAGAACAAAAAAGGAAAAAAAGGACTTTCAAACTGTATTTATTTATGTCCGATTAATATATCACTTATTAGTGAGTCATTTTATAAATTCTTTTCTTTTTTACAAAGGAATACATTTTGATGAAGCAGATTTCAACATTTATATGTGTGCGTGCGATGAGCCTTTTAAGGTTGAATCGAAGTGACTCTCACTTGCCGAGTAACCAAAGTGTACGCTACTAGAAAATTCTCTTTGGTCTGCTGCCATCAACTTTACTATCTACGGATTCTGGCATTCCGCTGTGCGGTGACACGCGTATGTGGTTTCCAACTGTGGAGAGACCACATTCTCCGAACTCGCTGCTGAACCTTTCTACCTATGTCGTCTGCAATTGCGTTGTACGAAATGGACCGTCTAGACGAGAGATCTTTAAAATCAAAAGTCTCTTGTCAGACCATCACTCAGGCGTGATATCGATATTGATATATCTGAATCAGCAACTTTTAAGTAATGTGTTCAGACTTTTGCGGTGGCAATTCAATTATAGACTTATAATACTAAAATTTTTTTTTTCAATGTGCACTCGTTCTTTGCTTAATTACCGGCTTGTACGGGAAACGAATGGTTTTGCTGAAATATCTAAAATTTAGATAATTACAAATTTGAAAATACATAAATTTGTTGACCATTAAAATAATTATATAGAACACTCAAACTGTTTGCTAGAATGCTCAAAACTTTTTGCGGCATTGCTCATTATGCTCAAGTTTCCTACGTAATTATTTTGATGATTTGATAAAATTATTTTCAAATCTGTATCTATACCTTAATTTTGAAATATTTCAACAAAATCATTCTTTCCGTGTAATAATCATATTCATATTAAATGATTATTATTATTATAAATTATCGTGATATACCCATTTCATCGATTCTATGCAGACTTTGTTTATCATAACTTTAACACTATTTTACGAATAGCGTAGAATTAAACTTAAACGGAGAAAGAATTGCTTTTTGCTTTGTCATTCACATCGACTCCGCCGATAGTGTTCTTTTTGTCTTGTCATCTGTCAAACTATTAATTCCGCGATAATTGAAGGCATCAATCGTCGAATGATGACTATGTCGCGTCTTTCTAATGAGTTCAACGAACCAACCGCGTCGTGAAAAAGACTATTTTTTGCAGGCTCTCACAAACGCGGCGGAACACCACGGGGATAAGAAGCTGAGAGATCAGCAACTTCCGCTGTATTATTTGCGGAAACTTTAACCACGACGTGTAATTGGAACGGACTCTCGCTTGCGCCGCGAGAGCCTAAAGGAGAAGTAACTTACAGAGCGACACAAAAGCGTGCTTATACGCGCGTTATACACACGTATACACACATACGAGCGTTGTCGGGTGGTTTTCATGTAACGCGGAGGTGATTAAAGAGCGGCAGATCTCTTCATTACGGGTCGAGTGCCCGCTCGAATTTTAATTAATATCTGCGGCAAGTCTCCAGTCACGTGTCGCGCGCTTCAATACTCGCACCAATCCTAAGAAATTCAACCTGGTAGTAATCACTTTGATCCACTAATTATGTAACCTAACGTAAGAATATTCTACTACGTTTCCATTTTTTCTCTCATTTTTTTACCATAAATTTTATCAGGTGTTTTCGTCTCCATAAAAACTTTATGTGAAATTGTAAAAAAATTGTCTTACATTTAAAAATTCATTTTTTTTTTGCATAATATATTCACTCGCAAAAAATCTTTCATTATAACTTTTTTATAAGTATATATATATATAATATATGATAAATGTAATACATAATAATTATATTAAAATATAATAATGTGAATATCAATTGAAAATTGAATGAGAAATATTTATATGATTTTCATTAACGATCAACAAGTAATAATTTAGATTTTGTATAAATTTTCACAATAAAAAATGATCTAACTTATTACACTGAGAATAAAAAGGTTATTTTCCATTTTCATTAAGCATAAAGTTTAATTAAATAACGTGCTACATATTATATTCATGCTGTATTAAAGAGTCATATAATTAAAAAAATACGGTATGTAATAATGTATTTGCTGTAAAATGTAATGAAGACAGGAGATAATTTTTTCCTTTAATATAATACATTATATATAATTATGAAAATGAAACTTGTAAATTGTGACAGCAAATAGAATCAGTCAATTCTCTTAAAAGATAGGATAGGTTAGTAATAGAAGTAAGAGAGATAATAGAAAAAGAAATCTTAAGGTTTTTGTATTCGCGATATTATGAGAAATTGCTGACTGGCCAACCTTGTCATTAGACATTAATCTATTATTTCTGGAAAGAGTAATGGAGTTATGCTTCCAGAAACTGTATAACTCTTATTTTATAACATAATCTTACAACTAAAAATCTAGGTCGTTTTTTTAGAATAAAGAAAGAAAGGGTTTCAAGAAATTTGCATAAGAAAGAATAACTCTTGACATTCGCGTGTCTGAACTTTTACAGGACGTATGAAGCAATTTCAAGTCATTAACAAATCAAATTTTTAATACAAATCTATGTGATATCAAGTTCTATCTAAATCAAGATCTATGTAATATCAGATTTATATATTATATTTTATATATATATATGTAAACAAGATATATTAGATCTAAATTTATCTCAAAAAAAATGATTCTCAAGGATTAAGTTAAAGTGAAAAACTATTTTTCAATTTGACAAAAAATTATTGACTAATCAAATAACATCGGCAAAAAGTATGCATTCTTAATATACTCAAATGCTATTTTTATCATTTTTGTAGTCATCATACCTCTTAGATCTTTTTTTGAATTGTGATGATTTTTACGAAGTTAATTCTACCTTTAATGATTAATAGGGTAATATTTACTTAACTCACTCATGGTAATTTGAAAATCACATTTTTTGTGAGATGTGTCACTTTTAAAGTAAGGAAGCGTTGTGTTAACTTGGATGGGGAAAAATTTGGTAATAGCATTCAAATCTTTCAAATTACGAACATCTCAATGCCTTTATCGTCGCTATTAGTAACAATTTTGTTGGTAAAATTTTCGATTTACACATGCAGGAAGCGATAATCTGGATAATATCGAAGAATTCACTTGAGTACCGGTAATGTCGAATAAATTTCAAAGACCGTACTTATCTCGAGAGTGTCTCGCGGTGACTTGTATAAGAGGGCACCGTGAAAGTCTACCTTATACTCTACCGCAACAACGTGTACGACGCTTCGTGCAAAGGGTCTCGTGAAGAAGTGCTAGGAGCAACAGTTTATGTCAATTTTCCGCTTCACGTACTGCCGCGTTCTTCGCGAAAAAGCAAGCCGTTGCGACAGTAGGCAGCATACCGTTGGAAATATTGCTGTTCTACTCGAAAGACGATATGTAATTTATTATATCACGAAGAAATGATCTTAGCTTAAAATTTCGTACTAATAATGTACTGTGCATTACTTATTCTATTTTTGATAACAATTTTAAATTCCTTACGATTATTGTTGCGAAAAGTAACATGAAAAATATGATGGATGATATCGTTTCTTATGCTATGCGAAACCAACTACAGGATGTAATCCTTAAAATTATACTTTTCTCAATAAAATACTGCAATATTTAATAAAAATACACGTACACATATATATAGAAATTAAAAATCGTGATATACTAAAAAATTTAATGAATGCAATAAAACAAATAATAGTACGTGTGTATGTCTGTGCGCATGTGAATAAATTTATTATCAATATAAATTGTGAATATTTTCAAATTTAAATATAATTTCAAATAAAAGCTAATTTAATGGAAAAAAGAGAAAAGTAAAAAATATTTAATTTACTACTTTTATATTAGTAGCTTTATAGATAATTGTTTATTTAAATGGAACTGTCATATTAAAACTAATAAATTAATTTTGACGAGTTAAAAGCTAAAAAATAGAAGCTTATTTTAAAAACTATCGCAGATTATATTGTATATGGAAGATATAGATAAGTGTATGAAGATGAAATCGTGAAAATTGCAGCCTCGTGCTGCGCGGAAAGTCACCGCTATGTGACATCGAGTTCGAATTGTTTTCGGATACTCGGGTTTTCATTAAATCGAGATCACAATCGCCTCGATTTCAGGGTACGACGGATAAGAAACCGTCGCGGGGCTCTACGGGTTTGAACGTTCATCAGAAATGCATGGGGTTCCCGCGGCCGATTCCGCAACCAGAAAAAGGACTGTTTCCTTCTTGTGGAGGACCTCTACGTGGGGCTGTAAAGTCCGAAACGAAATCCGAGATAAGACGGTCGAGCACACACATGTACAACCCACACGAGGACACCTACGCATCGACCGTTCGTATACAATTTATATACATATCACCGTCCACAGACATTCCCCTGGAACGGAGTTTATCTTGATTCTACCGGAGTATTTCCTGTCGATGCGTTTCACCCGCCGCTTTTCTCCTTTTTCCCCTCCGTTCTCCCATTCTTTTCTTTTTTTGGCTCGGCTTGAGAAAAACCACGCCCGTGGAATGCACTCTCGGCGTGCGAAATTGCGCACGTGCAAGACGAAGATTTCCACAGATAAGATTTTTCAATGCTAATGTCACCTTACACCCAGCAGCGACGATTCCATCAAATAATTTTGAATGGCTTCTCGCTTTGCGATAATATGGTTTCATCTTATTATAAAAATTGTTTATAGACAAGTATATTAAAAAATAATTTTTCCCGTAAAGCGTTTTGAATTATAAATAACAAATCTACTTAATGATTATTTAAATCTACCTAAAAATCTTATAAATTATATGCAAATGATAGTATTTATAATAATGTAATTTTAAATACACATAAAATATATATATATATATATACACTGAAAAATTAAAATTTCAGTTGCTTTCAACATAAAATCGTTACTATAAACAATGAGTTTTATTTTTAATATCGGAAAAAAGTACCTTCTATATCAATTTGGAACGGATCTCTACTTTAATTTGAATCGTTAAGGAATATCGAAATAAAAATAATATAATTTTGAAATGTCAATAAACTAAAAAGTATATTCGAGGAAAAGAAACTCTGAAAATAGTAGTACATCCGGTCGATCGAATTGAAAATTTAGAAAGTTGGAGTTAACGGTACACATCATTTCCGGCGAGGATGTCTGACAAATGACAGCAGTCTGTCTATCCTGGGTCCAATGAGTCGTCCTTATCAGCCGCCTTACGGTGCTGCAGCCTCTCGATTTTTCTTTTGGAAAAGCGAAAAAAGTCACTGTCGGCTTACCTATCTATCGATATCACTTCTTTGCCATGGTGGTAGACTGATGATGGAAAAACAAGAACGAGGGCAGATAAACCTTTCTTTCGCGCCGACATCATCAGCTACAAAGATTAAGTGGCTTTAATAGAGAAATATCCTAGATTAGTGGAGCTAGACGATGACTGCGATCACAATTATCTGGCGCCGCGTCGCGCCACGCCAAGCCATACCGCGAAAAAACCACCGGCCCACCACGTTACCTCCTATTAATGCGGATTATCTTCCGTTCCACGATCACATTGATCAACGTAAAAACGTGAGGATAGGACAAATGTTTCACGTTTTTCATCGCGTTTTTTTTTCTCGCTCCACAATGTTGCCCGTTTCGTGTTATGTTTCCTGCCTTTATTCTTTTGCCTTTTTCTTCGTTTAAAAATTATGAGAAAATCACGAGATAAGAATGAATAATCTTTTTTCTTTTGATTACACGTTTAGTGTTGCAAATGAAAGGTCAATCGCGTACATTAAGTATAAATATGTTAATTTATGTTATTGGGAACGTAAAGTATAATATTATATGAGTCTCAAAAATAGTTTTTTTATTCGTATAAAGTAGTCGAAAATCCAAACAATGTTAAAAGGAAAATATAGTTATGTAGTAAATATAGCTTAACATTAATATGATCCATTTATTTCTTTTTCTATATATTTTTTAGTACACTTAGATTCACATAACAATTCATTAAATTGCAAAAAAAATCAAATCAAATTCTTCATTTAGATAGAGAAAAAATTGAAAAAATCTTTCATAATAGTTTAACTTTAAAAGTAATGGGATATTTTTTAATTTATCTTTTTTACGTTAAAACAAGATAAACAAAAAATTGCATGACATCAGTCTGTTTATCTGACGACTAACAAATCTTTCTTAGCCGCCTTTCGACCCCGCAGCGTCTCGAGTTTTCTTTTTTCCGGTAAGTTTCTTCTTAAAGAAGTTTTTCTAAACAAATTTATATATACATATAATTAAAAAAATCTAAACTTGAAAAGATATTTACTTTCTATTAACGCTCTATATTGCGGCATAAAAGTAGTGTAATCCAAATATAGTTCGATGAATTTTAATTGATCATTATATTCCTCGCGCATATATTTTGGGAATATTTTAAACTATTCCATAGAAAAGCATTTTTAGTATTTTTGGAGGAACGGTAGACGTTTTCTGCATTAAACTCAACTGTTATATTTGAACCGCGATTCTAGTCTCCCCCTTCCTGAACTCCGTTTATTTCCCTCTCTCCCGCCGCGCTCCTTTTTTTCTCTTCGAGGTCTCTCAGACTTGCTCTTATTCCCTACCTTATCGGCTCAGATCTCATAAATTTCTCGGAAAACGCGATTAAGCGGCCCCCAGGCCTTCCCCACCCCTCACACGGATACCATCTACCTCCACTCTTTACTCCGATCCCGAAGCCCCTCCGCGACCCTTCCAATCTAAGTATTCAAATGAGAGAACCAACTTGCACCCCTTGCGCCGTACACCGTATAGCTTTTTACAATCGTGAGGTCCTCCTCTGCATGCTCGTTACATTCTCTACATAGGGACGGGACTGAAGAAGCAAAAGCGACGTAGTCGATGTAGTGGACTCAGAAACTTGCGAACGGTGGAAGGGTGGTCGCACACGTACATATTATCCGCGTGTAAAAGAAAGAAAAACGAAAATTGTAGCGGTATCTCCGGAAATTTTTCTTATGAAGAATCCATGCTGAAAAATTCCCACGTTCCTGAGCGTCCAGAAAGGAGGTGTGGGAAGTCAGAGAATTTTATCTTAAAGTAATGCAGGAGAATAAAAAGAAGTTATAAAAAGCCTCGAATCTAACCAATGAAAATACCATTATAATAGAACTTTATAAGAAATCGATAACTCGCCAAGATACATTTCCGCGTTATTTCTCTGAATAGAGTGATTTGATACCCATAACATTCATGAATCTCACATCGTTCGTCATTATGTAATAATTATTAAATTTATCCTACGATGTAAAGAGACGATTAAAACGTTCGATCGGGAGAAGATACTGGATTTGTTTTGCCAGTGATAGAATCTGGAACTGCTATCCTCCGAGAAGTCTGGCAGTCGAATGGCGAAAGACGAAGATCTTATCTAAATGAACTGCCGGCGTCGTAACTTCGTACATACTCCGTCTAAATGGTCGAACGACGTGGAAATGTTCCGTTTTCTCTGAGAAAAGTATAATTGGACGCGGATGTAAAATGAGAAAGTTGAGCTGCTTCTCGTTCCCAAAAACGAGATCTGATAATTTCCAAAAGATATTAGAATAGATACTCGTGCCGTTATAAATAAATGCCACTCGAAAGTAAATAAGTGTGCAAACAATTTCCAAAAGAATATTTAGAGGAAGATTAGACCATTCGGAAAAAAAAATATGTATATATATTAGGTGTTGGAATTAATTCGTAGCGTTTTTTAATGAAAGAATGTTATTTATTTCACATGAGCATTAAAAAATACATTAATGAAAGTACTTCCCATCACTTGTAAAACGCTACGAATTAATTCCAACACCTAATATATATAATATACAATATATATATCCGAACGTCCTGTAGGAAGCATTCGTTTCAGCGCTAAACAGTTTTCCCAAACTGCTCGCTATAACCCGGCATTGCTTTCAACGCCGGTAAAATAATATTCTTTCATGCATCAATCTGCAGTAAAGTAAATCCTCTCGAGACTCACGTATCGTGTGACGGATATTCAGCGCTCCCGCGAAGAGAGTGAGGTAAGAAGCGCAGTGAGAATATCGGATTTACGTACTATGCAACTCGCCTTTTGCCTGCCATCCTCGCCCGCGTGCTCTCGCCATAAAGGCTCGTCTTCCTTTCCGACTTCGTCTTCAAACGCGATTTACGTCTTTTGTCTCGCGTCGCGTGACGGACCTCGTGCCAAAGTCTAACTTTTCGCATTGCTGATGTATAGTCAATGTTTTAACACTCCTTCCAAAAGATCGTAATACTATTCTCTAGCACTAAATTTTCCGTCGCTCGCAGTCGATTTCGCAGGGCGAAATCTTGTCCGACACAAAACTATTTATATTCACTTAAAGAGATTGATTCGAGCGGCCGGATATATGAAATTCGAACGAGAAAAGCCATATCAATTAATGAAGAGCACGATATTTCACTGAGAATAATTTGCGATTGTATTTTCATCCGTTCACCGTACGTTTGAACTTTTCCGTGCGTCCGGAACGTATATAATGCAAATTTATTTGTTTACGAGTTTACACAATCGATTACGCGTTTACGGGCATCAGCAGATTTTAACGCCAAAAATTAATCTCTTCTTAATTACCGTATAACATCATATTTTTTCCAATTCTACAAATAACGCTAAAAGAATGCAACCCGCTGCACATAAAGCCGGAAAACGGTCATAGAGAGAGCTTAATGGACGATATTGCCCCGTGTCGATCTGAATTGTATTGTACGACATCCAATAGGTCGCCGTGCATTCGTCTACGTTCCCTCGTCGCAGCAGTTAACCGATTTTAATTTCCTGCGCGCCTTTATAGCCGCGAAGGTTATTATCCCTTGCAACTTCTCTAGAACGACACTCTTCGACTACGCGAAATCTCGTTTCCACCAAGATGCTAAAGCGTAGTAAGGGTAGTAAAGGTTCTTTCGATATACTTTCAGCGTTAACTCATAACAAATTCATCAGTATCGACCGAAATAATGATGTACGTTCAAGAACAATATTTCTTCTCCTTCCCCTTACGTGATTTGAGAGGAAAAAGATCATCGTCGTAACTGCCTGTTGAGAATTTTATGACTATGTGCGTAAGACGTAAGATGTTTATGGCGCAAGCTGATTTATATGGCAAATCCGTGAAAAAGTCGATCCGCAAAACCGACGTGCTACAAATTTAGTCTCAATCTCAAATTTTCATACATTATATAGTACACTGTTTCAATCCCTCGCTAAAAAAAATGGTTGTGATATTTATAATTTATAAAATTGTTCTTTCAAAAGTAACGATTGGCGAGTTTAAAAAAAGTGATAAAATTGACAAGTACACACACACACACACACACACACACACACACATATATATATATATATATATATATACACACAATCGAAACACAATAAATACATGTAAAATTACTTTTCTCGCTGAACTGATTTCGGATATGTATATATAAATGTGAAAGAACAGAAATTTTCCATCAATTTTGTATCAGTTTTTACATCAGTTTTGCGTATTTAGCATCGTTCGTGCATTGTGTCTCCCTTGTGCCCCTCTATTTAAAAAATCGTCAATACCGAATAAAGGCGCAAAATGCAAAAATCGCAAAACCGAAAATATTTGAAAATAGAAGAGAGAGCAACAGAGCGAAAGTCCGTATGGAGAAGATTTGAGCCCTCGGCATGTTTTCTAGTCACATATTTGTAAAGTACCCGGCAGCCAGCCGCGCTCTATTCATTTCTGTCCGTACGACGGACGTCCCGGATCCCAGTGCATGCCGCTCGCATAAATTCCGACCACGCAGTATATGAAAAAAAAAAAAAAAAAAAAAAGATTTCTGCCTGCGGCACGCATGGAAGATGACGGTAGGATCCTGTTAGCAAGAGACGGAAGTATCGTCAAGAAGAAGGATATTCAAAAGAAGAGTAATCCGGAATAAATCTGTCTTAAAGAGTCTCGAGGGAACAAATGTTGTCTTATTCATTGCTATTTTCAAGCACTTTCTATTTTCGTTTGGGAATAATAATAAACTCACCAAACAGTGGTATTCAAAATTTGTAATTGATATTTTTTTAAAACAGAAAAATAAATTAAAAATATGAAATTTTTATTCGGTTTTATCCATTATGTTATAATATATATATATATATATATACATAATTTTCATTTTCTAATTTCAATATACGACTATAACTATAATACGTATCTAGTATCTCGTAGAATACGTAACGACTGTTTGAATTGCTTATATTTTGTTATATTTT
This sequence comes from Acromyrmex echinatior, assembly GCF_024713525.1. NCBI lineage: Eukaryota > Metazoa > Arthropoda > Insecta > Hymenoptera > Formicidae > Acromyrmex > Acromyrmex echinatior. The sequence goes on along the minus strand of NC_141855.1, from coordinate 10,585,220 downwards.
TTTATATATTTAAGAAAACCTGTATATTCAATCCGCGAATTATGAATTCCTTTTCTCTGTTTGCCTCATCTTTTCACTATATCAAATTTAAGTTCTGAGCAACACTTATCCTCGGTACGAAGGAGCAACGTGAGACGAATATTTAGATATAGAAATATACGAAATACATACATACAAGAATATCCAGACATAGGTAGGTCAATTCTACAAAGCACAGAATAGGGGATTTTCTTATCTGCTGATATTCTTATATCAGATAATTGTAAGATACGAATCTAACAATCTAATTTCAAATATCGAGAATATCATTGTTTATCATTTTACTTTTATACATTTTGGGATAATCATAATCTCTGGAGATCGAATGTATATGTTATTTTTATATATTATTTTTTTTTACTATAGAAATTTAGTTTCAATCTATTTACAAATATCACTTTGAAGGTTTATTATTGACTTAAATCTTTGAATGTTTCATATGAACTTGCTGTTCACATGCACATACATCGAAAAACGCATGTGAAAGAGAGAGCACACATTTTATTTGTTTCGTGATCTGTTTTCGTGATACTAGCTAGACTCTGATAAATAGAAAAGTTCACACAAATACTAAAAAAATATATACTAAAAAATTTTAAAAATCAATAAAACTCTAGAAAATATAAGATAAATAACAAAATTGGATTATTTAATAAACATTTAAACTTTATTTTTTAGTTAGATATATATATAAAACCATGTACGGTATACAATGTAAATGAAAATAAGTCGACAATTAGTTGAATCACGTGATTGGTATATTGCAAACGGAGTGTTAAAAATAAAGTGTCCAACGGATTCAGCTACAAAAATACGGAATAAAACGTTTCCAAACGTGGAATGTGGCACGACAGTTTTTAGCGATTATTTGAAATTGTATCTAGACGAATGGCGCAAATATTCCATGAAAATGACGTGTCGCGGTTCACGTTTCCCCTCGTTGCCGTCGTCAAAGTTAGCGCTACACATTTTTTCCGCTTCTCCTACGAGTTCAGCAGTATGTCCATCTATCCGTCCAATATTACCCAATTGCGGAAAATACCGAACGTGGTTAACCGCACATATCGTCGATACAAACGAGTCGGACCCGCGAGCCAAATCACGAAAATTCGAAAAGCAATACAACACTTGAAGCTGATACGTGTTATTATTTCAGGCGTAAAGAGTGAAACGATTGGGATGATGTTCATCACTTCCGATGGACGAAGATGGAATCGCGTTTAATGATAGCGATCGACCGAACGATAATCGTTACTGTGTCGACTATTACATAAAATGACAGTTTCCATGATTAATCGTGTGCTATGCAATGCTATATTTACTTGATGTCGCTCACGGCTCGAAACATACTTTGTCGAAATATTTCGAGAATTAATGGAAAGTTTTAAATTATATTTGTATGTACTTTATATATGTATGTGTATATAAATATACATTCATATCCATAATTACATATATATATGTATATATAAATAAAAATTATACCAAGCATGCATTTATAGTTACTCTATTTAACGTTTTCTGTCAAACTTTCTTCAATCAAACGATCATTTAATTATTACTTTTACGATAGATATAATAATTGAAAATATCATTTCATCACTATTATTTTAATATCAAACGTACCGTGCAAAATTTCCTCATTCTATTATCGCAGTGTCTCAGTAAATAATACGGATCACTGAGGTAAATCCATTTGACCACTCGCGTCTTTCGTGAGAAAAAGGATAAGATATATTTCTCGCAAATGTAAACGTCGATAACAGAACAACTGAAGATTGCACTCCTTGTCGTTTACTCAAGTATAACAACGATATTATCCGTGTATTACAGAAAATACATTCACTCTTAAGAAAACTGATTTTCCGTTTACCACAAAATTCAGCCATATACATGCTCTCTATGCATCTATGTTTGGAGTCCGTTACCGATACTAAATTTTTAAAATATTCTATACAAAATTTATTCTTTAAAAAATTTCTACAAAATGTATTCTACAAAAAGATATTTTTTTCTCAATATCAATTATTCATTATTTATACATTATTTAGTTCTTTTATTTTAAATAACATTGATAATGAATGAAATTAACTGATAGTATATGACAGTGCAATGATTAATCAATCAAAAGTAACAAAAAGTATATATGTACAATTGTGTAAATTCGATAATAAGATCGAAAATTGTATTTAAATAATTTTTTTTAATTACGGACAGAACTTTCTCTGCTGCAGAAGGTGTTCGATTTATACAGATATTTTGTTCTTTTATTTTAAATAACATTGATAATGAATGAAATTAACTGATAGTACATGACAGTGCAATGATAAATCAATCAAAAGTAACAAAAAGTATATATGTACAATTGTGTAAATTCGATAATAAGATCGAAAATTGTATTTAAATAATTTTTTTTAAATTACGGACAGAACTTTCTCTGCTGCAGAAGGTGTTCGATTTATACAGATATTTTGTTCTTTTATTTTAAATAACATTGATAATGAATGAAATTAACTGATAGTATATGACAGTGCAATGATAAATCAATCAAAAGTAACAAAAAGTATATATGTACAATTGTGTAAATTCGATAATAAGATCGAAAATTGTATTTAAATAATTTTTTTAAATTACGGACAGAACTTTCTCTGCTGCAGAAGGTGTTCGATTTATACAGATATTTTATTCTTTTATTTTAAATAACATTGATAATGAATGAAATTAACTGATAGTACATGACAGTGCAATGATAAATCAATCAAAAGTAACAAAAAGTATATATGTACAATTGTGTAAATTCGATAATAAGATCGAAAACTGTATTTAAATAATTTTGTTTAATTACGGACAGAACTTTCTCTGCTGCAGAAGGTGTTCGATTCATACAGATATTTCGTTAATCTTTTTATTTACATAATCGAAAAATTATATGTACGTGGACTTTGCGCTACTTGCGAACAACTGTCACGGTTCTCGAATTTGAGTTGTTTAGTTATCTAGAACGAATGACACGAGTACGCGCCAACATGAAATGACCGCGCCGGGGAGAGAAATAACGTCGGCGGGGCAGCGCCGAGCGCGTTATAGTCGCGCGTGGCGATCGGCTACGGCAATTTGCGACAACTAATCTAAATTCAAATTGCCTCGAACAAAACTAATCTAGTGGTCACACGGAGCGCCCGCACTCGCGCACGCCGCGCACCGCACTGCTCTTCCGTTCGCATCCCTTGCTTTCGCCCTTTCGTGCCGTCATCCGAAACGTGTGCTCCATCGCACACCAATAGACCGCGAGTGACAATCGACCGAGCCCCGACTTGGTTAAAATCTACCCGCGTAGACGCATACGAGCGTTGATTTAGAAACCGCCGATCCAATTGTTTCATACGCGTTTCGAATCGTACCGTGACGGTACAGGACAATTCGGATAATAAAGTTAATTTACGCAAGCGTGAGTTTAGTCTCTCTCTAATATTTTCAAGAAGTTGCGTGAGACGTTCAGAGCAACTTCTTCAATACTGTGTGTATGTATGCGTACGTAGGTTTCAAATAATAATTTCATTACTGCTTTAACTCTAATCTGTTTTTCGCGTGTCCAATGGACCTGAACATTTTCTTTAACTACTACTTGTGAAAAATTGTTTATATATGTAAATATTTTTCACAACCGTGTATAATTCTAAGTTACATAATATTATTTCTTGCTGTCTAAATCTGAATCAATGGATAATCACTAATATCAGTGCCAAGTATGTAATCGATGAATGAAATGTGAGATCCCTAACGTAGCTAATCTTTATTATGTGATCTAACTAACTTGTTTTAATGAATAAATTCAATGAATATGGAAGATTGAAATTAACGTGCAAATATCAGTATTTTAATTATATAATGCTCAAACTTTCTTTCGCTTTTTGAACTTTACTAGTGCGAAATATGCCACTGGATAATCAGTGACTATCCACTCATTCAGATTTAGAGAGTGGATTTTGATCTTCCAAATGAAAAATCGTCCAATTAAATTAACTTGAAATAAAGATACATTAATTTAAAATAGACTCTGGACCAAATATCGTTTTCATGTCACACGAATTACCACGCTGAACTTTCTGCTCAGACCGTTTCATATTTTTATTCATAGAAAAAAACGTAATTATAAAATAACTTTTTATATAATACAATACATGTATATGTTATATAATACGTGTAATTATGATGACTATATAATGCAACATTGATATATTAGAGGGTTTCTCGTTTATAATAATAATTTCTATATTATTAAAAATGAAATGCTTGTTTAGAAATTGAGTCAAATTATTCGGAATATAAGATATAAAAATGTCTTTAAATAATTGAGCTTCGATATATCAATTAGGATTTTCAACGATTATATCTTTCGGTGGAAGTCATGTAGATTTTCCATCGTTCGCTGAGCAAGATTTTTCCAAGAAAATCACACTTAAATCACGACGTGAAAACTCGCCTAGCTGGCTGGCAGAACACATTATAAACGTGCCGTTCCACGGATATTTCGCATATTTCAGGAATTCCACTCAGGAGGGTTCGCGTTTGACGCATGACTCATCGCCTTGCGTAAAGAACACCACTGCATTTTCAGCCACCCTGGCGCATCGCTGGCCAGTTAAGCTCAATCAAATTAACTGCTCCAAATAGACTAGTCTAGACGCACGAACTCGTATAAAATATACGAGTTTATTAAGAAATTGCAATATAAAAAAGTATTTTCAAACAAAGAATTATTTTGAGTCGCACATAATTAAAAACAATTCAAGTCTTAAATATGATTAAAGTATTAAATATTTTTAAATTGAATTTCTAGGACACAAACTAGAATCCTTCGGTTCACAATTCATTTAATTTATGAATAATTTGAATGTGTTGGTACAATACGCCGATTTTTTAAAAAAATCCTACGCTTTTTTAAAACACGCCTTTTTTACTTGAAAAACAACAGTTACGTGGTTGTGTCGCGTTGAAACCGAGCTTTTACACATACATGCTTCAATTTTCGGAGCACCATTGAAACACGCCTCCGAAAATCTCGACGGAGCGAAAATTCCTCGCTGAAAAAACATTTCGACATCAAGGTATTACGGCTTTAATCGTGGACTAGAGGCGATCGTGTTTTAGGTTTTAGAGTTGGGTCCAAGGAAGGAACTTGTAAACCTGAAGAAGCAATATTGGTTCGACGGTAGGAGTTACCGAGCCACAATTCATTACGAAAATCGATTCGCTAGCAATAGTGGCTGATTGGAGGTGGTCACTAGTTTCATCTATGTCTTTCGCTTTCAATTTTGTTCCTTCTTTTCGCTCTTTTTCTCTCCGCTCATTTTCGTTTCAGCAATCATTCGCGTACCGTAATTATCCTAAGTTTGGTCGAAGCAAACTGATCTCGATCGCCAGCGATCCACAAACGATCTAATTTTTTAAATCATCCGGATTAACGCTGTAAAGTGCGAATCTTTGCAATTTCCTACACCGAATAAAATATTATTCTATTATTAATTTTCTTAATTTTCATATTTGTTTCAAATAAATCATGAAAATGATTAAATATTTTCAATTGTAACGACAGTTATTTTTTAATGAGAACAAATTTTAGAAAGGAGATATTTTAGCAACTTTTTTTGCTAACAATTTATTACAGTTACTACACTGAAAAAAGTGCATGTTATTTTACATGGAAGTTAGATGAAAATTATCTAAATACGACCGGAAATTTTCTGGAAAAGAAAATTTCCATGTAAAATTACATATATTTTTTCACTGTATATTATACTATGTATAAATATAATAATAAAATTGAGAGAGAGAGAGAGAGAGAGAGAGAAAGAGAGAGAGAGAGAGAGATACTTTTGTCGCAACGCACAATATAGTTCACAAAATTTGCCGCACAAAATTTAACTTTATGCGTAGCATCGTGAAAAAAACTTACGCTTACTTTACGACAAATACAAGATAGCTATAAATATTGCGTATTAAATTTTCGATATCGAAGGATTTACACTCATATGATCGTGTAACTCACATTTTTATACATTTAATACTAATAATATCATTTTAATTATTATATAAACTCTGACGCTCTTTTCGTACAAAAATCAATATAATAAACGAATATCCACCTCTATTTATTGATACTCGTTTTATTTTGAATTCTTGGCTTCCGATTTAATCTTAAATTCCTAACAAATTTTTGCAATAGAAAAAAAGATAATATTAAGTAATAAATATTGGCGTACGTTGTGGCGCAGGAAAAAAAGACGTTTAAATCCGAAAGTTTCGTGACGCTAAGTGATGGGACAACAGTGCACGAATCAGGACAATAAAGGTCCACCCTGTCTGCGAGGGGTTGCTGTACGCGGCGCCTCATACCACGTGGCATTGTCCTGGCCGGTATTTGTGATATTAAACTGTTTAATCACCGAACTATAGAAAAAGCGTGAGTGCCTACGGTCGCGCGCGTCGTCGTTCGTGAGTTTCGTGTGCGTAGCTGTGTGCACATCGGTTCCCGCATAGCTCGTAAATCTCACCCATTCCGAGTTCCCCTCCCGTATACCATGGAGGAGAACGGACGGACGCTTATACACCGATACAACATGCTTGTCGTAGCCGATGGGTGAGTGTACGAAACATCCAGTTGAATCGACGAGGAACAGAATGCAGAGGATGAGGAGTGAAATCGGAGGGAACAACAAGTTACACGACGGTGGTGATGCGAGGATTCTTTTCTCTCTTTCTCTTTCGCGCTAACTACTTTAATATGAAGCTTTGACAGCTTATCTTTTCTCGAAATAAAATTAACGGAGCTTACATTAAATTAACGTATGTTTTAGCCGCGCACGTAATGATATGCAAATTTTATTCATCTCCGTTGCGTTCATTCGGAAAACGCTTTAATTATAATTGTAGAGTTGGAACTGTAAGACTGTATCTACTTGATACTCTTCTTGCGATCAATTTTTGTAACTGTGATTAGTCAAATTGTTAGAAATTTAATTCGGATTGAGAGAGAGAGAGAGAGAGAGCAGTAAATATATCCTAAAATTTCGAAACTCTTTCTTTAGAAAGGTTAAATACAATCGAGGCTGCGTTCATCGCGAATTCAAACTTCCGAAGCAAAACATTCATCAAGAAAAATTTATATCAACGCAAGTAAAATTTATCATTGTATGATATTTCATCCTTTTGCTATCGTTAATTGACCGCAACTCGTGATAACAGCATTAATAACAGATGTGGAAGGAAGGATTAGTGTTGGTGTAAAATCGTAAAATAGAAGGAGAACGTAAATAAACACGAATAGATTTCAGTGCGGGATTTGCAGATCCGCGGGAGAGAAGCGACATCGGACAGTATATTGCACCGCTTGTTGCACCGCAACGAAACGCAATAACGTATCGGTGCACAAATGTCAGTACGGTTGTCTGTCGCGGCACATATACACCGCGGGCGAAGCTGTCGAGGACCGAAAGAATAACAACCATAATAGGCTCCTGAATTGTGTGGCGAACAATGGGCAAAATGAAAAACGACACGCTACACTCAGCGCTTCTCTCTCTTTCCCTCTCCTTCCCCCTTTTTCTCTTTCTTTCCTTCTCTCCTTCTATCTTCTATCTTTTTACTCTAAACTTTTTTGTTAAATGACTTTTTATTACTTTTTAATTTAAATTAATTACAAATTGTTTTTCTTATAGATAATTTTACATCATTTATGTATGACTTAAGATACATTGATAGGCAATTCTTAATGTAATCATTTGCTATTTCAATAAAATAAAAATAATGTGTCTAAAATACATTAGCGATAAGAAAGATATATTTAAAATAATATATAATATAATGCAAAAGTACTTACTATATTAGCAATAATTTATCAACCTCATAACCTTTCACCGACAAACACGTATCTCGCACATTATTCAAAGTTTACAAAAGTCTAATGAGAGATCTCCATCTGCGATAATATAACAATGTACATTATTTACGAAAATTTTATTGTTCAAAATAAAGTAGTAAAACTGCTAAATCTCATCCCATCACGTTACGAAAGTTAAACTTTACCTTCAAATATTTTTGATTATTATTTTAATTTAAACATTAACGCGTTCTGCACCCAAATTATCTTGTATTACGCCCGAGTTACTTCCTAAATTATCTCGCGTAACATACATAAATTGTATTGAGCAATAAACGATACATTGGCACAAGCATTCCACAACCGTACCAAATTTAAAACATAATTCTGGTATTTTAATGCAATTTTAATAATGTGTTCTGAGATATTTCCATAAAATTTAAAGTATCTTTATTGTCAAAATTATTATAAATTTCCCTTAATCATTATATACACAGTTACACGGCTTATCTTCGATAATGAACCAAATCATTATTAAATAGTAGTAAAATATAATAATATAGCTCTTTATTATGTATATATATTATAAATAGAAGTTCATTACAAGATACAATACATCACAATTTTTCAAGAATTTTTGATAATATATGAATAAACGTTTTAACATCATACATTTTATATACAATATTAAATCACTAGATTATAAAATTACATTATCGGATATGAATGTGAATATAATTTCGACTTTTTAGCATTTTCAAATTTAAAGCTACATAATTTATTTTAACACTGCCGCAATTTTACGTTCGCATAATATTCGAATTATGTATCGAGGGTATTATTCGAATTTTTATAGAATCGAACAAAAAGTTATTTCATTGTATCATGGTATAAAGAATACAGGCAAAAATATATCTCACGCACTATTAATTCGTCACGTTAAACAGTTACGCTATAACAGTTTCGAAGATTCTTTGGTATCCTGAATCTTATGATCATTATCACGGACTGCTTCCTCACAAACTCTAGAAAGATTTAAAGTTTTTTTTTCCATTCTAAGGTGTTATAACCCAGCCACTAAATAAACACCGTTCACACGGCATGGCATAAAATTATATAAGAAAACTAGTCTGCCGCGTAGCTACCACAATCTGTCCCGATTTCCAGCATGGCGTAGGACGTGACAGCTTTACGAGGATAATAAGCTAGTATTACGCCCTCACGGTGAGAGTTTTTGCAAATTGAAGTAAATTCCATTCCCATCCCTGTATTCCTCCTGTCGTCCACGATGGTGTACGATGCGTGAAACCACATTCCCCGTAAGTAATGCTTTACTACGCTCGTTGGCCTGGTTCTCTCGTCTGGATCGCAGTCCTCTAGACTTCGTAAGAACCCTTTCACGCGAGTGCTTATATCCACATCAAAGTACCAATAATACTATCAGTCCCATTTTAACATAGCAATCGACAGTCATGAAGCTTTTCACAGTCACACTACAGTAGCAGACATATAGTTATATCAACTATGCACAACATAGAGATAACAAAAACTTATTTGCGCTTTCAGCATCATGAAGATAAAAATTGTTGTTTTGCATAGAGATATCTGTGTGTTATGGAAATATGTATTCATTAATTAGTAGATGTCCAATATTACTGATTAAATACGATATATACAGGGTGTCCCATAAGTTCTTATCAAGTGCTTGTGTGTAGATAGAGCGAATTAAACTGAGTCGAAAAGTTCTCTACCTCTCTCTACATTTTACAAAATTCGCTGAATATTGGTTTTCAATAATTTTTTACTCAAATACTATCAACTTTATCGGAAAACATCAAGAGACAAAAATTGTTTATTTTCTTCTCATAAAGTTTTGAGAATTTTTTCAGAATTTTTTCAGAATTTTTTAATACCGTATTTTCTCCTATTGGTAAAAATAAGAAAATGCAATATTAAAAAGTTGAAATTCTGAAAAAATTCTTAGAATTCCATGAGAAGAAAATTAATGATTTTTGTCTCTTGCAGTTTTTCTGTAAAATTGATAATATTTGAGTAAAAAATTATTGAAGACCAATATTTGGCAATTTTTAATGTCTTCTTAACTATTGCAAAAATTGCAAAATGTGATAGAGGACTTTTCGACTCAATTTAGTCCATTCTACAAAAGCACTTGGCAGAAACTTATAAAACACCCTGTATATATATATATATATATATATATATATATATATATATATATATACACATATATACACATATATACATGTATGTACGTATGTATATAGGTATATTATTTTTATATGTATATATGAAAGCACCTGATATCCCGGGAAAAAATGTTTCATGTATAATTATATACAATTATATAAAATTATGTATATATAATTATATATATGTGAAATGTGTTCATACGTATATTTTTTCCCAGGATTTTATTCCGAATAATATGGGAAATTGTAATTAAAATAAATATAAAGTCATTGATATTGACATCAACTCTAATATAATTAATATTAATGTACATTTCTATACACAGATGATATCTCTATACGAAACGATCTCTATCTTTGCGTTTGTGACACCAGAGGCACGAATAATTTTGTGTTGTCGACACGTTATGGGCTGTAATATCGAAATTCAAACTCACGCAAAAGATATATCAGTTTTATTTCTCGAATATAAAAATATGTATCCATTGAAACACCCATGAAAATATATTTATTTATCCGCACCGAGAGAGCCACGCAATCCGCGTATCTTTAACAAGTAGTCACAGACAACCTGGCCAGCCTCGACAACATCTCCTGGTTTTGTTTCCTCGACAGGGTGGAAATATCCCTTCGAAATGTTTTCCGCGAAGATAGTACGTGCTCTGCGGTTTTACCCTACCTTCCTCACATGAATATTCACGGCTAATTTGTAAGAAGCTCTCCAAACAACGTTGCTACATACCGTCTAACCGAGCGTACAAGCTCTCATACGCGTGCGCACCAACACGACTCGACCACCAGAATTTACCTTTAATTATCGTAAGAGCGAATAAAAGATCGTTTTCACGTGTAAACAGCGAGAATGTTCGTCGATAAATTCAATTTCAGCCTCGACTATCGGTACACGTTGGAAAATCTTCAGTTCAGAATTACGTTAGTGCAAAATTGAAATCCTGTCAGGAAGAGAACAATAAGTTACACGACAAGATATAAGTAATCTGCAACAAATAAAGGCGTACGTTATACGAAAATAATATTTTAACGAATCTTTTATTAAAATTGAAATATAAACAGTGAATTAATTATGAAAAAATATAATGATATTATATTGATTATAATTCATTAATATTTTCGAAAATAAAAAAAAACGAGAACGTCTAGCAGCAGATCATAAAAATATTGAGAAAATTATTTTTAAAGGTATATATGATATACAATTCAACAATGAAATATGAAATAACGTCAATACATACGTGTATATGGAAACATCGGCGACACTTTTGTGCTCGGGCTCAACTCGCTAGTATTCTCATAAAATGCAAATATTATTAGCATTCTCCGACGTCCTCTTACACGTCCGTGATCTTGCCAATATACATACCTACGTAACTGTACGTACCGTACTTGATATTCAGATGATGAGATTTACGACAATATAAAGATACATTGTCGGATAGTTTCGTACTGTTTGCACATTCCGTTTTGATTCAATGTAAAGCCTTACCTTCGTAATTATTCTTCGTCGAATGCGTGAATTTTGTAATGATTCTCATGTGTGGACAATCCACATATTTGCATAGGTATACATATACTCGATATTAAGATTATCGACATGACACGTTTGCATAACATGGTTTTCGTGTACTCTCCCAATTCGTGGGCTTATTGTTCGCGAATTACGTTTTATGTAAGGATTTTCATCGCTTACGTTATTAAAGCTGGGAGATTTATAAAATAATTAGCATATTGAATTTTGAATTTTCTAAAAATTTTAGTAAATTAAAAAAAAATTAAATTGAAAAAAAACTAAATCTTTAAATTTATCGAAATCTTCAGAAAATTATAAAATATTGTGAGAAAGAGAGAGAGAGAGAGAGAGAGAGAAAGAAAATACAATTTAATTGATTTTAATTTAGTTTTTCCAAATAATTACGGTTTTTTTCTTTAAATAACTTTAAATCTCTAGGGGCGAGTGTTGCGAATTTGCAACGTTTACTTTAAAATTAAATTCGGGATAAATGTGAAATAAATTTGGGATCTGTACAAATTAGTTATTTTATTGAACTGGAAAGTAACATTGAAATATAGCCAGAAAATTTATGTGTAGAAATGTATCGATGTATATTGATAATGTTAATGTCGACAGCTTCTTCACTTATTAATTATTTTTTTAAGTAGTAAAAAAAAATTGTTTTTTATAACAAGACAATGCTGTCTCTATGAAGTTAAGGAAAAAATATCATATAATATTCATACAATGCACTGATATGTACATCATAGCGATGAATGACAGTACAATACAAGAATAACGTTTTGTTGGTTTAGACTCGCCTTGTTGCAATCAAATCAAGTTTTACCATTGTAATTATCATTCCTCTACCGCATGCATGAGAATTCGAGATGGTAGGAAAAAGAATTACATCAGATATAAAGGAGTTCGGCATTTTCTCCGGTTTACGAGCGCGCTTGTTACGAGGGCGTAAAGATGCCCCGCGGGCTTTTATTAAATTCTATCCCGGTGAACACCAAGGTCCGAGTTATATAAACGACGTTACATGCCTTCCGGCGACATTTTAGGGGCACCTAGACGACTCCACGATGCACTTAACGGCCAAATAATCGATCCATCGCGTCAGATTTCTGTTCTGATTTGCCTTTTTCATGAAGTATATCTATTCGGTAGAGACGAACATCGCATCTCGTCTCGAGTGAGAATAAAGCACAAAAATGAAAACAAAGTGTATCTCATACAAAATAATCAGACGTAATCGCTTTCGGTTTAACTAGAGTATAAACGCTAATTCAAAGCTTGTGATCTTGAGTTTGAAGAGATAATGGCATCGCGTTGCCTTTCAATGGATTAGACCAGCATATGCGATTAAAGCTATTATTAAAATTTTTTAAAAAGAATCGTATGGCTCACATGAAAACGACACGTGGGAAATCCGTCTGATCATTAGTATTCTCTATCGGTGTGCCGTTGGCGGATGCATAGAGTTTATGTTTCATGTGACGTTTGCGATTGCAAGGCAACGTATTGCCAGATGCTTCGTTTGATTTCCCCAGAGATCACACAGCACTACACTTTTTAACAACGAATTATAAACTTTCAGTTCTGAATTGAAAGAGGAATTTCGATTATTTTTGTTTGCAGCGGTAATTGCTCGCTCTTCCCATTCTTAAACGATACATGCGTATACGTGATATACCAAATAGCTAAAACCAAACAGCTTTTTCCTAAATATTCGAGGTAAGCCATCAATGCGGCGAAACTTGTTTTTATTTCAACGCCGGAACCAGAATGTTTAAATTTTGGTGGTTTAGCACTTAAAAGCTTGATCCGCAAAGAATAAAAATAGTATGATGGCACGATTTTCGACCCAACCCCAAAGTTATAAAACGATGGCATAAATTATTTATCTCTCATTCTTAATCTGACATTCGCTATTAATAGTTTAATAGTTTAATCATAAAAAATTAATGCTATGTTTTATATACAGTCACGTATAATTAAAAATATCGCGAAAAAAAGGAATTCGGATTAACGAGGATTAACGAAATAAAGCGAAAGAGCTGTCTGATTTCCCTGTTTATCGGATAGGTGACGTAGGAGGAGGATGTCCCAAGAGAGAATATCGTCCGGTTCAAAGATTACTCATTTACGGGAGCCAAGTGATAGATTCGTTATTACTCGTGGATCTCATATTCTATACACGCCAGGTGACCGTGTAATAGGGAAAAGGGTAATGGCTATTCAGTATGCATTGCTGTCCCTCGGTACGGGGGTAATATCAAGCTCTCAAGTACATGATACGTTCCATACGGTGCATATATACATGTATCGCGTGTTTATGCATAAGTGTATTGCGCAGTTACAGCCGAGTGGACGCATTCGCGTGTGCATATATCTATACGTGTCTATATAGCATGCAAGACATTATATACAGGATATATACATACACACACATATATATATATATATATATATATATATATACAGTCTGTTCAATAAGAAAGTGTCTGCCATAATCAAAAAACTATAAACATTTAGACAGTTTTTTATTTTTTTTTTTTGAAGTACACATTATTAGCTATTGCGCAATTACCTACCCTAGTATTTTATCCAATCATCTCCATTACTGATTATTGCATGACACCTTTTTTCCATACTTTCGACGAAGTTATCTGCATATTTCTTTGGCAAAGATCGTCATATCTTCTTAATTTGAAATGACAGCTGCTCCACCGTGTACACTGGCTTTCCTTTGAGTTTCATCTTCATGTACGACCACACATTTTCAATGGGATTAGCATCTGGGGACATTGCCGGCCATTCCATTCACTAAGAACACTGCCTCGTATCGCTTCAAGAATTTGGCACTCATTGTAAAAATAATAAATTCGCTGACGTAAACTACACAATGTGCTGGTAGGATATATTGTGCAAAAGAGCACGAAATAAAGGTTCAAACGAGTTCAGGAAGATATCGCTACGGTCGCTCTTTGTAGAATAATGAGCATCACGTTCTTATTGAACATAATGAGCATCACGTTCTTATTGAACAGACTGTATATATATGTACGTGTATGATCACTTTTTATTTTTTTAAAAAATCACGAAGACATACATAATGATTCAGAAAACAACGATTGAGTGAGTTAATTATTATCTGTGCTTCTCTCTCATCAAAAGTAAATATTGCAATTATCGCCATCGTTTTTACGCTTTTTTCACGCTAATGCAATTTGTACACTTTTAGATCCTTTTGTTTTGTAAATCATAATAAGTTGATAATACCGTAATACATTTAACGTAGGAGTTGGTACCGGAAATGTAAATTGTGCTATATCGTAAATGTAAATGACTTAGAACAGCATGTATTTTTGTTAAATTTAATCGTGGTATCCATTAAGTTTTGAACTTCCTTTAAAGACTCATGGTTATGATACTATGATTAAATTTAACAAAAATATATGCTGTCCCAAGTCACCTATATTTGCGATAATTAATGTGTCATGATACAATAAGAAAAACCTGAACGTTTCAACTCATATTTAAGCTATCTTAAGCAGAAAATTCCTTAATAAAAAGATTAGGCTATCATGGATACCCATCAATGTCGAGATCCTCTATCACAAAATTAGAATTTACATGGTGTATGTGTCTGCAGTGAATATCGCTACGAGGCAAGTGTCATCCTCAACCTTGAGTGATAACGAAAGAACCTCAAGCTAAAATTGTTTTATAACCAATCAATAAGATAAATGTAAATTAAACATCGTATATTCTAATCTACTCACTTCACAGCAGTATCAAGTGCAACCAAATCATGTGAAAATCAATATAATAAAGATGCTTAATTCAATTTGATACGTGCCATGTCCAAACATACTATCATATAACAAATTGATATAACAAGCCAGTAACAGGAAAAAGAACATTCTGGTCAACTTAAAAATAAATATATATTATGTATGTATATCTTGTTGAGTATCTCTAAGTAAGCGTGGTTTAAACTTTCAGTGTCCATTTTCATGTCCAACTTATTCGATTAACGATTATATGTATATAGCAATTCCGACATTAAACTTTTTTTTTATGCCGATAAAAATAAATTTTTGCGCACAATTGTTTCACTAAATCCGCGGCAATACCCTCGCTTTTGCGAATATACATTCGCCGCATATACATCGAACCATAGAGAGAGAGAGAGAGAGAGAGAGAGAGAGAGAGAGAGAGAGAGAAAAGGATGTACCGGATGAGACAGGCAGATTACCTAATCACGGGTAACCCGTAAAGCAATCAAATTCTCCGTGGTATCGTTACCAACGTGTTGGTCGTGCATCAGTGTGAGGGGTGCCCGGGTCGAAGGTTCGTACGAAGGGTAGTCAGAGACGGAGTAGATGAAGGGAGAAGTGGTAGGGGGATCGGCTTCGTAGGCCGTTAAATTCGATTTAAACCATTAATGCAGTATTGTCCGGGTAATGACCGTGCATCCGGCGTCGAGTTTCCTTTTCGATGTCATCTCTCGACTGCTGTTGCTGCCATCGTTGCTACTGCTGTCGTCACTGCTGACTGTTTCTTTCAGCAAATTAGAGATGCTTCGTTGGCAGTCGCAGATGCAGTTACCATCGCATTTAAAATATACGCGTAATCAATAATCGTTGATTTGCTTTAATGTCGCTTGGCTCTCCATAAAATATCATGATTAATGCCTGAGAAATAATTATTCGTTTGTAAGGATGCAAAGGATTTTTCACGATCGGATAACTAATCTTTAAATGCCTATAACTATACAGAATGCCTATAACTATACAACATACTGACGTATATCCAACCCGGTTCGATTATTTATAATTTTTTCATGAAAATGAATATATTGCAAACATTTTTTTCAATCGAAACGCCAAACATTAAGAAATATAACAGTACCGGGCAAATGTATGTATCTTTATTGATAAAAAAATTAATAAACAATGGAAAAATCATTGGAAAAGCACTAAAAAAAAGCCGGGTATGCCATATCGAAAAGGCGTTTAAAAGCTAGGACTGAAAAATATTTTGCTATTTGCAGTTACTTATTTTGTTCATAAAAATTTCATTTCCATAAAAACGACAAAATATTATATATCCATATTTTCCTTATATAATTAATAGAGATATATAGAACTAAACTTTATCACATGTACGCGACGACATTAAGAAGCACATAGATTTAAAGGTCAAAATATCTTTCATCACGTTTATATTTTCATCAAGATGTATATCATAAAAACGAGAGAGATATAATATCATGAACTCTTGCAAGACTATTAGAGAGAACGAGTTATATCCTTTTGAAAAGCTGCACGGCTGTAGATCTCCGCGTGCGAACTTAAAAAAATTATGATATATCGCGGCGTATTGTATCCGTTTTTATACAACTGCAAGTAGTTCTGGCAACACTATCTCCCACTTTTTTTTTTCTCGCGGGATAACATTGTACGTACGGATTCTCTGCAATAAAGCCACGCGACGACTCCGCAGAGACAACGGCGCGCAGCGGTCACTTTTAATCGCCCGTTTATCATCGCGTGTCGTACCGCCTCTCCATTCGGGTTTTACTCGCCAAGTTGGCGAGCTTACGATACCGCCGAATGTAGTAATTTCGATAATAACGGGCAGATTAGACTTGAATATCCTGCGTGATCGTTATTAGACAATTACATACGTTCTATATTGTGTTAATACGAGATAATAAAATCGTCCCTATATTGTAATTGCGAAAAGGATCAAAGCCTTTCTCGTATGTCCTACTTCAGGCTGATTGTTCAACCATTGCTGAATCTCCTTCTAATAGCCGTCGAGTTGTTTTAATTCGACTGTGTACATTTATCTTTTTAAGCGACTCTAACTCAATTGATCCCATTCTCGCCTTCTTTTCTCCTTAATTCCCAATCTCCCCTATTCTTTCCTCTGTTCTCTTTTTTATTTAATCATGTCTTGCATCACGATACATTTAATGGAACATCAAGACGCAAATTAACATAATAAAGAATTTTATTTTTATTGTAATACCTGTTAAATCGATATTTTTTTCTTTATATTTCTTTTTCAATAAAAAGAAAATTGAAAGCCGAAAAATGATAACATAAATGTGATTATTCGCTCATAAAAGAGAATAATATGTAATACATTTTGTACTAAATTATTAAGTTTTTATCAGCTAACAATAAAAGGTCGCGCAATATAAAAATATATATAATTTATACAAACGAATAAGGAACAGATAGAGAATAAAAACAAACGTGTGATAGACAATAAACTGAACAATTGTAAAGTCAACAAGAAGCTACATCCAAGAGCTTTAACTCACTGCAAGATAACGGTATAACTGTTTTATTTATTTTACTATTTCTTTTATTTTTATTATGTGTGTCTGACCTCGGATGTTGCAGCTCATGTTGACTTTATAATTTATTGTTTAACACGCATTTATTTTCATTCTCTATCTGTCCTTATTTGTATAACTTATATTTTTATTACACGATGATTTAACTTTTTATTCTTGATTGAAGACTTATAATTAGCCGAAACGTACCACACTATTGTTCTTTTTTATGAGTAAATAAATAATTTACATTATAAATAATTTATGTTATGAATTATTTATATTATTATCTTTATGCTCGTCTTTTGGCTCTCAATTTTCTTTCTGTTGCTTTGCAAGAGAATCGAGCTTTGAGTTTATTTCTTTTTTTAATTTCAAATTTGTTTAAAATAAAAAACTACGAAAGCCAATTGATTCAAATATCGATCTTTGTGCAAAAGTACAGATTTTTTAATGAATTTTCCAATTACTTAAATAAATCGTTACGAGACAAATAACGCGATTTACGATGTTGGTATCTGTTGTCCTGAATATTTCATACCACGCTGCCATGTTCGGATATATCCCTACTCAATTCAGGCATATGAATAGTATTAGCTACGTGCACAGTTAACGAGTTGACGCCCGATGCATAAATAATGGGCTGGCCGATTAATAGCGCGATCGTTCGCTTAATGATCTAAGTTAATAAGAGATAAACACTGACAGAGCAATATCACGAAACTGTTGATGGCCATGCCTGTTTCTGAATAATATCATTGTTGAAGGGATTTGGTAATTATTTAATTCTAATTAGCGATAATCCTTTGTTATTACTTATTTGCAATAAGAAATTAAAAAATATACATTTGAATTATTATCTAACTAGTCAAAATTAATCGAGCTTCTAAGAATTGTGTCTAGATATATTATATTATAGAATATTTTCCATTAATATTTTCAACGTACATATATATATATATACTTTTGGAACGAATATTTTATCGCGGATGAAACGAGATTTAATGACAAAAAAAAAAGCTTCCTTTTAATCTTTTCACTAATGCTAATTTTTAAAAATATTAAAATTTTCAAAGAAATATTCATACGATATTAAAAAATTCTATCAATATGTCATTTAATAAAAATTCTTTGCATTATAATTATTAATTGCTGGCTTTCTAATAAAATCTCAATAAGTTTTTATTCATATGCTGCCCCTCTATTGTTCGTACGAATATTCACTGCAATTAAAAAAATAATACGCTGCATTTCCTCTTTGCGATTATAACGAGTTATGCAGCTGTTCCAAATCCAAACGCATTTTTGACGATAATGAGAATACGAGATAAAAAATACGGCCTGTAAAGCGTGAATTGAGAAAGCGGAAAGAGATGGTTATTGCGACAGAGTGTCTTTAATCACGAGATACACAATGCGAGAGGTGTTACTTTTACGGTGTCGCAGATAAATTGTCAGCGTCGAGGGGTATCTGGACAGTGCGGTCATTTTTGTCCGTACGTGACTACTTTCTGAGATACTTGACCGTATAAGACCAGGATCGTAAGTTGCGTCATGAGAATATAGTTCCTTCTCTAGGTCGCTACTTCCAAACGGCATTTATTGAAAATTTATCGTTTTATTCTCTCGGGATTTTATCGATGTTCCGTTTGCCGTCATCAGCTGATACTTGTCGTGTGTGCGTAGATACAAGTCAACACGTATCGATATCTATTACAAGAAATATTATACCATCTATCTGTCGAATATTCGCAATTCTCGTAATTAAATTATGTTAAATGTTTTTGCTTATTTACATATTTTGAGAATTACCGATAAAAAATCGGAACATTGAAGATCGAAACCTTATGATAAAAAATTCCGTCAATACGTCATTTAATAACAATTCTTTGTATCATAATTAGTTTAATTATTGACTTTTCAATAAAATTATTTAATAAGCAACTTTAAACTTTTTATTCACATCTTTTTACATAAAACAATAATGTCACATACACTGAAATTTTGGTCATTTTTAATCCAATGAATGATAATTAATCAATGTTCGATTTAACGTCCGACTTAATGTAGTTAATTCATTGATTCCTGGACAATTCCTGGATTCATTTATATAACTATATATTCATTCTTGCAATGAATTCTAATAATGAATTATTCTATGGCCTAAATTATTATGAGAATTCATTGGATCAATTTTTATTGTTTTTTCATAATTCAATATTTTATTGTATGTACATACAGTTTTGGTTCAATGTAATAAACAAGTATAATGATAATTTGCTCTTTGAACTATGTCAAAAATAATGAACAATAAGGAGCATATAGATCTAATGAGTTTATGAAGAGAATATGAGTTTATAGAATATGAGAAATTACACGATAGCTTCCTCCCATATTCTAGAGGAAGAGAATTCCCTTCATATTTTTAAATGAAGAGAATATGAGATATACAGAATATAGAATATAAGAATTGGCTCTTTGAACTACGTCAAAAATAATAAACAATAAGGAGTATACAAGCCACAATAAAGACAATAAAGAATATAAGAAATATAGAATATAAGAAGCTACCTGATAATTTCTCATGTTCTAAACTTTCCATTTAACTTAATCGTCTTCTATCGATAATTAATAATTTTTTATATAGACAGGAATTTTTGGTGTATCCAGTAAAAAGCAAAATAAAAGTTTGCACGTGCAATAAGACAAACAGTGGGTATATTCGTTAATTCTGAATAAAAAGTAAAGTATCGAATGGAATGTTTTACTGTTATAATAGCGCGAATAATTTATGTGCAAAGGCATCTTCTTTTCCATATCGGTGTGCTACACGTGGCGCTGCACAGCGCCGGGATATCCCGGTGACGCTTCCTCGCGCTAACATAATGAATCCATACACCATACCATGCACCGGACGCGTTACAGGTCGCATCGTGAGGGTCAAACGCACGTGTCCCCACGTGTCCCCACGTGTGTGCACACGTCGCGCTGAACATACAAATACAGTGGCATGTTGTCCCCCTTCGCTCTCCCGTTCTTCGCGATCGCGTTGTTGAAAACGGCACATTTCGTAATTGGAAATACCAGTCTATACGCAGCAAAGAGAAGCGCACATTGCGGCGATACGCATCTGCGTATATGTAACGGCACGCGAATAGACGGGGAAAGATAATAACGGATAAACAGTGCGTTAATACGCAATACATGCGGATACGACGTGGACATATTTGTCATTACATCGGGACTGATTAGTAGGAAAACCATAGTTGTTGACAGAAGTATGTTTTACATGAAGTTTACGTCACAGTTTTGATTGCATAAAATTCTAAAGAGATGCGCGCGGTGTTATTAGATTAAAGTATTAACGCACGTACCTAATTACTTTTAACAGTATAATATAGTGCCATGCAAAACTTTCTTAGACTCGAAAATTATTCTGTTACAAAGTAACTCTTATGAAGTTATCTATATTTAAATTCAAGATACGGTTCGTTCCCACTATCGTTCCAGATATAATTACGGTTTCTTGACCGAATCGATATATTGTTAATTTATAACATTGGAACCTTACTTTATAATAAGCTTAATAACATGAAAAATGTAATAACAGAAAAGTGTAACCCGTTTATCTAATTAGATTGATAAAAAATTTCTCCTTTATCCCGCAACATTAACTTAACCTCTGAATATTTAATAATCTCTGAATATTTAATAATAAAGAGCTCTTTCGGTGATATGGTATCTATACGCGCGTGTCTGCATATGTGAATTCTAGCAATTCGATATAGGGATAACGAGAAGGGTGAACAAGAAAGAGAGCTATAGTCGAACAATGTCCGGTATGGATAGGCTCGTGCGGCTTCCATTACCTCCACTGACAATTAATAATTACCCCGTATCGCTGATGATATCCCGGAATGCATTTTGGCTCGTAGAATTGCGACCTATGGCCTCCCTCGTTTCCTCCTCCCTCTCTCTCTCCCTCTCTCTCTCTCTCTCGCTTCTAGATACCGTTGCAAATCTCTGTCTTTCTCTCCTCTCTCTCTCTCTCTCTCTCCTCCTTCTTCTCTCCTATTACATCCGTTAGATCACAGCGGGCTGCAAACGCGGCACAGCGCGTGCATCTGGACGATCCAGTTCGTATCGGTTTGTAGTAACGTTTCGCCGAACGGCTCTGAACCATTTTGTCCAACCCTCCAATAACTGGAGGTGCATTAATGCAGCCTAGCGAGAAGATAACGCCGTTGCATCGACGGGCACGATGGGCACAGCGCTATCGATCCTATCGACCGATGCGCGAGAAGTTAATAGGGAAAGCACAGGAGACTGCTATACACGGCCAGCAGTAGCAGCAGCAACAGCAACAGCGGCAGCGGTACCATATTTTAAGGGAGGCGGTGGTTGGCGAATAGGGGATAGAAAGGGGGTGATGCTGCCTACCGTTTGCATCGCCGCTGGCAACGTAGCCGCGTAGTCAGAATCAGTGCTATATCGCGCTACTGGACGCATGGATTCGCGATTCTATAATATGAATTCTATAATATGGAATTTCCCAGCCTTTGGTTGGGAGAAGGAAAAATCCACCCATTATTATCGTATATGCATGTACCGTAATTCACCAATATGAATAGACTTACAAGGAAAATCAAATGTCACATGATTCGATAGTTGATATTTTCAACGAAATCAATATACATATATTAATTTCATTAGGATATGAAATCGAACTTTCTATGATATCACGAAAATTCTGCGAAAATTCATTTTTGCCAAACATATCGTGTATAATAGAGTAAATACAGAGAGAGAGAGAGAGAGAGAGAGAGAGAGAGAGAGAGAGAGAGAGAGAGAGAGAGAGAGAAAAGTAATTTAGTTACGCACAGTATCAATAAATTGAAAGTTTCCTATAGCACATCGTAAACAAATATCTGCAGAAATTCATTTGTGCTAAATATAGTATAACAAATGAATTTACTTTATTTATCCTTGATTTGAATCATATGCACAAAATGCAATTCTATATCTAAAAGAAAGTCCAAGTGATACGCATAATTGTTGTCTGTTAGTCGCATTTATCAAGATTAATGACTCCGACAATGAGATTCTCCCCAGTCCTTTTAATAGAGAAAACAAATTAGTTTCTGCTGAAAGGACCACGTCCAGGAAACCCAGCCTTACTTTGGAGTTACATTCATGATTTATGCGCAATATACGCGAGAAATCATATCTATATCTAAATACGATAAACGTAAATTACCACAAAATATTGTAGCTATATATTGTGTGCACAACGAAATTACTGTTAATATAGAGAAAAATTGGAGAGTAAATTCAATCGAGTAAAATTCACTTGTGCGATATTAGGAGAAATTTACACATAAGCAGGATAATAGGACACGGGAATAGAGCTCGTGGAATCTCAAATCTTCGACAATGTGCAGCTCGTATTGGAATCCGAATGCGGATACATTGCGTATTATCGATGCAGGACAAAACGATCGCTCGCACGCATCTATTCAGTCAAGTATGCAAACCGATAATTGAATGAAAAGCACAATATGATGACGTCTCGTTAATAAATATCTGAAACTACTATTTTCATATAAAAGCAGATAATATCTCTATATTGCATTATTTTCAGAATTAATACAATGATATCTGTGTATCTAACATCACAACTGATCGGAATTGTGCAAATTTACGAATAACAAATAACGAGAAAAGTTCGATTCAATAAATAATACTTTATTTGAGTGAAAAATTTTTTTGTGTGTATACAAATGAATATTGTACTTAAACTTTATATCAAAAAAGCTCCTGAAATAAGAAATTATTAATCTAATCTAATCGTGAGAAGATAATTTAGGCACTGAGATAATTCTGATAAAATAATTTTTATCATTCGTCTCGAATGTAATGCATATCTGTCGACAGAAACCTGTGTACAATAATCATACATTACAACTCACGATTTTATCGAATGAATATGCAGACAGAGAAAAATACGAAATGCATGCATTATGCTACGTATCAAGGCGAATACACGTGTACTTTATCCGTTGAAAATGTCCGTACTACCTCGACAAATTTGCACCCGTTTTTTTCTCTCATGCAGCACTCCAAGATATTTATTGTTTTAATTTACCACACCCGCGTTTAATTATAGAGAGTTAATTTTAACTGGCACGCCGCATAACAAACATGATTGCACCAACTCTTAACTAAACTTAGTCTTTGTTTGTATTTACAGAACAAAACACACGATTATTTACGAATCTAAAGAATGCATCGATACGTAAAAACAAACGTGTCCCAGTTTAAAAGTATCTCTGCGAAACTTCAATACTCTGTTCCAAAAATCTAATTGTTTCTGTATTATATATTTATTTATATCTATGTAAGATACAATAGCTAGTGAATCGCGTATTGTTTCTAACTAATCGATAAATACGTTTATGAATCGGAAAAGAACAAAACAATATAGGTTTACTAATTACATTTTATAAGTACATTTTACAAACATAAAATGTTTTGCAGCCTTTGTTGTAAGAAATATTTTAAGATCTAAATATTCCTCAAAAATATTATCTTAGAACATAGC
This sequence comes from Acromyrmex echinatior, assembly GCF_024713525.1. Lineage (NCBI taxonomy): Eukaryota > Metazoa > Arthropoda > Insecta > Hymenoptera > Formicidae > Acromyrmex > Acromyrmex echinatior. The sequence continues at coordinate 10,560,620 of NC_141855.1, read as the reverse complement.
AGTACGGGATCTAAAACAACAGTTAAATGCATCTTCTTGTTCCTTACTGGTCCGTGTTTAACGTCTAAAATTGGTGAAGACTGTTCATTAACAGAGACCATGTGACTCCGTGCCAAGAAATAGTCGGTCTTTGTTCAGTGTACTGTCTCCACTATCGAGAGTTTAGCACCAGTGCGAGAGCACCAAACAGAGGAGACAAGAGAAAGCAGAGGATATAGAAACTCCTCAGGGAAGTGAAGCAAAAATAAAAGAAGAGATCGCGCAGAATAGAAACACAGTCGCGCAGCTGCGCGAAGCGAAAATGTAGATCGAGATAGATACGACTGGTTTGTTTTCATCTAATTAAGCGCCATTCACGAGTTTTGGCATCGCATCGTTACAACTTGAAGCATGTGCATTAATTACGGTAAATTAACATATTCTTGAAACGAACGTGTAATAGCTTTTTTAATTTAACATGCCCTCTGAATATTTATTCAATTTTCATTTGTTATCTATTTCCGTTTGACTAATACCTAAGTATAGAAATAACTATTATTTTTCTAACTTCTTCGAGGAGGAACTTTTCATATTATAAAGTAAAAAGCATTTTGCATGACATGAGTCCAAGTGATATAAAGTGATATTACATCTGCCATCATATGACATCATAGGACTTCTCATTTTTATTTATTATATTCACTATATTTTCATTTTTCCTTTGCATACGCAATATTAAATTTAAAAAAGACTAAACATATATATATATATATATATATATATATATATATATATGCATGTCAATGTTCCGAAAGAAATTAAATAGTATTATGATTTAAATTTGAAATAAAATAACGTTATTCGTTATTATATTATCTTTTAAGATTTAGGCTTAACAAACAAATATTATATTTTTTGTGACCATTTAGAATTGCGTGCGACGTTCAATAAATAACGTTTGTAATCACTACGCACAACCCTCTTCGCGTGAAAATGAAAGTAAAACAACTCAGAAAAGTGCAGAGAAGTGATGAATTAAAGAAAGTGAAAGGAAAGCGACGGCAGAAGGCGCGAATTACGTACGGCCAAAGGGCAATGTGCAGAAGAATGACACGCAAGCGGCGTGGAATCTAATGAAGGTGAAGAAGAGACAAATGAAAAGCGGAAAAAGAGACGGAAGAGAGCGGCAGTAGACACAGATGAAGAAAAAGAGCAAGTATACGATACCGAAATAGCCGGACATTCCGTTAACTTGGCTCTCTGCAGCTACTCGAGACAGAGAATAAAAGGGTCGAAGGAAGGAAAGCGGCGTTCGTCTGTCGTGTTTCTCGCCGGTCCTACCTACCTCGTCTAGGAGCGTTTCAATTACGAAATCCTGCGAAATCGTCCGACGATTCTAGCAGTGTTCGTCTACCCGTTATATCCGTCGCTGTGGTGCCCTCTTTGATTCTATTTCTCTTTTTCTTTCCTTATACCATCTCCTTCTCGTTCAATTTTCTCTTCCTTTTGCGTTTCAATCTTTCTCTCTTTCTCTCTCCCCCTTATCGTGTTGCTGAAACGGCTAAATAAAAGAGGTACGTCTATTGTTTGTACGACACAGAGTAAACACCGGTAGTTGCAAAAAACCAAAGGCAAGGCTCCCGGATTGCAGGGTTTCAGTACTCGGATATTTATGTCCCTCTTTACATTCACGTGTGACCATTAGTTGACAATTCGACGGCGATTTTCAAACAATTCCAATATTGCTACGAGAAACACACACTATGTTTCGCGATTGCTCGATTCAACGAGAATTGCAATCGACCGGCAGATTAAAAACCGAGCAGTTCCGAAAGCATTTTATTATTAAAAACGTATCTTAAATACGTGAAAATTGACGTTTTCAAACTACTAGATCAGATTTTTTTCATATAATCTGACGTTACTATAAGATTATTGTTACTTATAAGATTATTGTTGTGTCAATCTTTTCTTCAAATACAATGGGACGTAATAAATTAGTTCAACTCTGTCATAACAAGGAATGGTCAAAAGTTCTAATTAACCTACTTGTGTTACTTAAAAGTGATGTCGCGATTGAACCAAATAGCCAGAATGTTTGTATTATACATATTTTGGTAATTCAACATAATTTCAATAACTCAGAAATATGTGTTATTTAAACTGACCATTGCATTCAAATTTCGTACAATGCTGGCATGCATATCAGTTACTCTCTATAATTGTATTAAGCTTAATTTAATCTTAACGAATCAGAGTATGACTTATACCGATGACCCCGCGGTCTCTGCAGGTGAAATCTGGCTGTTATGAAGCCAGTCGAATAATGGAGTACAATACAGCACCATTTCGCGCTTAAATTGCCAGACATTGTTTAAGCCAGTGACGAATGATCCTGCGCTTTTCTTAAATCCCGTGAAACTCTAATAAAACAAAGATATACAGAGTATCGTAATAGTAATAACTATAAATCGTGTTAAGAGTGTTAATATGCACTAAATAGTAACGTGTACCTATCTCGCACAATTATTCAATTGAAAGCATAATTAGCAATAAATTATCTAAACGGATATTAATTCCTTTGAGAATAGAGATGCGTTACGAATTTTCATTGTAAATGTACAAAAATGATTTCTTATTAGCTCGGTTGTCCAATGAGAAACACATTCACATAAATTATTAAGGGGATCCTAAAGCAAAGCTCGAACTCCGATGAAATCATTAGAGATCGCGTACGTGTCAATTTTTGCATAAGAAATTAATTGCGATAAATTCTAAGAACTCTAAGCGTCTAATTCTAAGAACTCGATGTTATTTTTTAGTGTAAACTACGTGTCTGGATATCACTATTTCGTACAATACGTTGGTTGCAAAGCTTTCATATCAAGCAAATGTCGTCACGATTTGACAGCTGAGACGCCATGTTACGCTAAAAAATAATAAAAAATATATCAATTTCGAAATTTTTGATCATATAGATTCCACTATCCAGACACATATTAATGCATATACTTTAATCCTGTAAAAGGATTTTCGAATCGGTGAAAGAGAAAAAAAGTATTTCTTATCCAAAATTATACGTGCTTACGTGATAAAACAGGAGGCTTTAGGATCACCTCAACTCATTTATTTCATTAAAGTAAAACGATTATCCGGCTTAAATTAATTTAATGCATTTTGCAATTAATTATTATTAAATAGCAGCCAAGTTTCTCCGCCAAAATTATCCCTTCTTTTTAATTCTTTGGTGGGAACGGCTTCTTAAATAGCAGATAGTTCCGAAAATGCTTTAATACGGCAGTATAATTATACACGTTATCCGGCTGTCGCAGTCCTACGTCAATATCCCGAGTGCACTGCAAATAAAACGGTTCGCGTTTCGAACAGGATTCACTCTCGTAACGAACGTTTCGCAAATAAAGATCGTAATTCCTTGCCCATAGGATAGCAGTAGGATAGCGGCTGACGATGGTTACGCTCGCATGCTGTTTCCTAAAAAACAGCCGTAGGTCGTATGATCGATACGTGATTGTTAGACGGTATACCATGGTCGATGGAATATCACATTATGTAATTATGTGGGTTATTCCCCACGCTACGAATATTTCGCTCGTGGCTCTTGCGCGATGCGTATGATTCCGGGATTCAACGCAAAACCGTGGAATCACATGGAACTTCCACCAGGAGAAATTCCGGATCCGAATCGTTTTAACTCCATTATGACTTTTTCTTTCCGATGGAAGGAATCCAAATCGAATCGTTGTTAGATATTCCAACGAACATCGTGCTAACGTCACGTAAAAAACGCGTACGTAAATTGAAACGTATTTCTTTGTTTTTAGACATATTCTATTCCCTTTTCTCCCTTTTCTTTCAATTAAAATGTTCCTATTTGTTGAAATAATCCACTGAAAACTAATTGACAAATAGCATACAAGGAGAACAAATGCAATTATTTAACCGAACGCATATATTTAACATGCTTTTCATTTTTAATTTTCTTTGTAATTTATACGTAAATTTATTTATAAGTAAATGGTAATCAAAAAAATTATTTGTGCAATATTTTTTTTTCGAGAAGTTTTTTTATTTGTTTATTACGCGATTATGATAAAGAAACGAAATATTAAATACATATAAAGCTTATACGATCAATATTACAAAGCTCTTTTAAAACATGCTATTGATAAAATAGGATCAGAAAATGATTGCGCTCTTTTAAAGCGAGGTATTGATAAAATAGGATCAGAAAATGATTGCTAAAAATACTCAAACTGCAAAACGTTTCATTGATGCTGAAATATTCTTAGTCCTGTTAGATGCACAAATAAAAGAGCTGGAGATTGAAAGGCAATGCTTTCAATGTGGCCAATCAATACGGAATACATATCCATATTTATATGTAGGTTGAATAGCAATAGAATAAAATCAATTAATTTAATTGAAAGATACATATATAAATCACGAACAGAATAATATTTTAAAATAGTATACCTGTGAAAAGAAATGTTTCTATAAATATTTATGGTAATCATTGCTTTTCTGTTTTAATCTTTAACAGTGATACGAAAAAGTTGATGTAATTGAAGGTAATGAAAGATTTTTCTGATCTTTTATTAGGTGTTGGAATTAATTCGTAGCGTTTTTTAATGAAAGAATGTTATTTATTTCACATGAGCATTAAAAAATACATTAATGAAAGTACTTCCCATCACTTGTAAAACGCTACGAATTAATTCCAACACCTAATATTTATTTTCAAGTTCTTCTTTTAATAATTCTTTTGACGAAAAATGTTAATTATTACTTATCTAAGATATTTAGAATAAAGAAGAAAAAAATTAATATTTCCAAATTAATATCTTTACTTACACTGTTCGATAAAAAAATGATTTATTTCAAAACTGGAACAAGATTAGTAATTTTAATAGATTTTTTGTATGTTGAATTTCTATTGTTAAAAATAACTCTTTTTTGCAACTTTAATTGCAAATTTCTTAAAATTGTGACGAAGCAATCGTGATGAAGCAATCGGATTCATATTCAGCATCCAAAAAACTGGAAATGATTAATTTTATTTTAGTGCTTTTTTGTCGTGCAATGTTATTTATTCATTTTGATATCCGCACAAACGTGAACAAAAAAATAAACTCAGACAACATCTAGTGAATTTTAAGAGATTATAATATATATAAATACATATATCTCATTATCATCAACTATGCTATTTATCTCTCGCAACATCAATTAATTAAGACATTAATTATTGTCTTAATAAATCGAAATTTAGTACATTATTATTTTATGTACATAAACATTTAATGTTCTTATTTGCAAAGAAATATAATATTAGTTATTTCAATTTTCGATACTAAAAAACAAAGACTGTATCTAAATTCAATAATTGCGCTTGCAGATTAATAATTACATTTCTGTTATTACGAATAAATATCGTAACTATTATTAACATCGGAATCTTAACATTCTATAATATAGATGCATACCAGTGCATTGACTAGGCTTTCATTTCGATATCTCTGATACAGAAAATGTAAGTCAACTTAGTCACCAATACACGTCGTAACTTGTCGGTTCAGTTCGGCTCGAAATCGCGATCAGATTTTCGTAGAAGTCCTGCGATATCAAATCAGGCAACGAAAACGCAGACTCCTCAAGCCCTCAACTCAAGACGACGATTCTGAAATCGAAGTTTCTTGGCTATGTAAGCAGAGTCGTATTTCTAGCGCTTTCTGAAAGAAAGTCCGGCTGCTGGAAAGTCCACGGGGGGGTGATTGGTGGACGACGAGTCGGGATTGAGGGTGGTGCACCATTACGAGAGCGAATAACAATAGCCACATCCGTGTATGCGTTTCCGGTCGGTGAGCACCTTCCGGTTGTGAATTACGCGGATGAATAAATAGAGTGGAGACCTAGGTATTCTGAGCTACGGAGAATATTACGAACGACCGGGTACGCAAGCATATACATACAAGCTCGTTTAATGAAATTAAAATGAATGGCAAAGGAAGGATTAGCTTCTGCTATACGACGGTCGAATATCCGTGGCGAGGGACGAGAAACCACCTTGGAAAACGTTACGCTCGTAGAGGCGAGAAAACTTTTTGCAAGTTAGCTTCTTATCTCTATGAATCCATTACGATAAAATTAAAAATTCGCCTTTGACCACACAAAGTAACGAATATTTATTATAAAGCTATATAAATAAATGATGTTAATCTTATTGCAACTTTTCGTACCTAACAAATAATTGCCATACTATTGTTACGTCTGTCACGTATATCGCAATGAAAATGGTATTACAGAAATGTCACAGCGTTGTATCGTAAAATTACGATCACGTATGGAGACAAAAGAATTCTGACTTGTGACAAAAGAATTCATGCATATAATACAATTCCACGAGGAAAGTCAACGATCGCTTCTTTGAAACATCAGAACAATAATTCAAACGCAACAAACGGCCGAACAGTCAAGACGTTGCTTCATATGTTCACGAACTTCTGCTGTATATTTTACGAATCACCAGCTGCGCAAACTCATGCAGCAACCTCTGCGCAACGATTTTGGTTTACGAAAATACATTCTCCACAGAAATGGATATCCTCTTGACTGCGTTTTCATAAACTGAATTTTCATGAAATTTTCTTCAGATTCAACAAGAGAAGAGAGTTGAAATTAAAAATACTCCCCCCGTGAAATTAATGATTTACAAATTAAAGTAAGTAGTAAGTAAACGCTGTAACTCCCAGAAAACATAAATTTAATTGCGGTGTTAATGCAGTGTAATTTGGCAAATCCGCACACAGGAAAAAGCAAAAAGATATGTGTGAAAGATAAAGAAATATTTGGAAGATTCACCAAAAAAAGCAAAATACTCTTGCGAGACTCTCAGAGATGAGTAAAAAAAGAAGTTTTTACGAAGTCGGATTAGTTGCGTTGAGGGTGCGCTGTGCACACTAAGTGGCTACGGGGCAAGACTAATTATTCTAATGGGCCACAGTGTTTGTATTTACCGTGTAAATGGTGCATTCAAAGGATCGGTACCGGCCTCTGTGGACGCTTGAGTGCGCATCCATGTCCTCCTCCGCAAGAGCGAAACCGTAACACACATTGTACCGATCGGTCCATCGAGATTGATGAGATATCGATAACGTCGATACGAAGAAAGTGCCCTGGGATTTTATTCTCCGCGGCCTCGAATTATTGTCATCTCGCCAATTTCGATTATATTAAATATATAACGAAAGAAAGTAAGTTTAAGATAGATTGCATTTTTTTTCATCTAAAACCAATAATTTATTTTCTTTTTACATGAATCGAACATCCTGTACAATTTTGAAGTAAGTTAAAAACGAACATTCTCTACTTTTATTCCAGGTATATTTTGACATACACAATATAAAATAATTGTATACGTTCTATTTTATCGCGGATAAGAGAGAATTATCTATAATGATATAATCGAGTATAAAAGCTATATAATTACATTAGTCGAAAAGACTTTCATTAAAACTTAACTTTGACAGCTAATAAACTATGAAAGAAAATAGAGGAATTAAATTGTAATACACACGATGCATAAATTGCGCACTAATTTTATATTTATGCTATGGTTTATCGCTTTAATAAGAATATCTTAATAGATCAAACTTCTAGATCCATTTGCATCTCTTTCGACATATTCGTATCGTTACTGATAAATCACATCGATCCTGCAACTAATAAAAAAATTAGCACGGTGTTTTCACTCTAATCTTTATTTTATTCTATCCATTACTTTCAAAATCAGCAATCATCTTGTCGATTTCCAACGCGACGGATTCGATTTCTTCGTAACGGGAATGCGACTCTTCCTGAAACGACCGTGCCGATCAATTTATACGCGCATTCTTTACTCCTTCGATTCGCGAATGCAGATGGTGTCTGCCTCGACGTCGCGTCGAGACGCTCGACGGTGTCCCCTCGTAGACGTCGCGTCGACGCCGTAACGGTGGTGGAACTTTAATTCGCGTTTTCGGATTTCCAATATCGTAAAGCGGCGAAAGAAGACGACGAGTAATACATGACGGTCGATAAGGATAACTTCCTTTCGATAGGCGACGGAAGTATGGAAAGTGAGGGGTAGCGAGGGGTGGTACAGGAGGGGCGCGGGGTCGAAAGGGGGTTATTTCGTGACTGCTGCTTGCGCCACGTGTATTATCATATTTATAACTCGGTTCGACCCGCAGAAACGTGAAAAAGCTGGGGGAATGGACTTGGTGCGACAGACGGAGCTCGTTCGATGTGACGCGCTCGAGGATATCACGATGAGATCGTACGAATCGAGTATGTTAAGACGCATTGTCATCGATAAACTTTCTCCTCTCTTTTTCTCTCTCTCTCTCTCTCTCTCTCTCTCCTCTTTCTTACTTTTTTTATGTGATAACAAAAGACAAATCAAATCCTTGAAATAGCCACCTTGAGAACTTCTTTCATATTCAAGACATTGTAAGAATTTTTAAAAAGTCATATATATATATATATATATATATGTGTGTATGTGTATTGAAAAGTTTTTTTTCTTTCTTATATTGTATGTGATAAAGTTTTAAAATGAAATATATTCAATAAAATTATATATACACGCGTACCATATTAATTCTAGTTTCTTCTGTTCCTTCCATTTATACATTTCCTTCGCTTTCTTTTTCTGCCAGTAATAAAATAAAAAATGTATTGTGGTATTATATATATATATATAAGTTTGATATTATAGTATAATTATCGAAGTAAATCTTTTATCATGTTGAATCTATGCTGAGTCCATATAAAGCGTGCAGAAAACTGAAAAAGAAAGTTTTCTTTAACATTGCTTTTAAAACAAAGGAATAAAAATATTCTTTACCCTGAAATCAGCTTTATTTCTTTTCATAAAATAGAATATGGTGTACACTCAAAATATATATTTATTTTTACTTCAGTGATACTGTATAATTGTAAATATAAAGTTTATACGGTATTAAATTCTTCTATTTTGAATGAATAAGAAATAGCAAGTATAATAACGCTTACATATATAATAACACTTAATAGATACCTACACAAGAAGTCATTAAGATATATTTATATATAAATAAATATGTATAATATATTATAAATATGTATAAAAGTTTGTCTCTATAAATTATAAGGATGATTCAGATCACCCGCAAGAGCTGGCATGTATATATTTCTCATGAAAAAGTGAATCAAAAATGTCAATAGCAAAATGTTGTAAACATGTATATCTATATTATTTAGAACGACCGTAGATGTATATATATATATATATATATATATATATATATATATATGAGAATAAATCAAATACGACAGAGAATACCATCATCACGATCAAAGTTAAATGTTTCGAATAATCATATTCTTTATTAAGTAAATTTATTTCAGGTATGATTGCTCGCCGATAACTTTCGGACTTCCAACGCAATCAATCTGAAAGGTTCGGACCTTGATCCCAAGTTCAAACCTTGGCTGAGGTAATACTTTTTGCAATAAATTCTTTACAGGTTTTCTAATTTAATTTAGGGGAATTTAGAGGGTAGTAGCGTTTCAGACTGATTGTGTTATGAGTCCGAGAGTTATCACCGCGCAATCATATTAAATAAATTTTTATAATAAAGAATGTGTATTATTCGAAACATCTAACTTTGACCGTGATAATGAAAATGTTATAATATGAATAGTTTTTAAACTGATGAATCTTTGAAAACGTCCACCCACAGAACATGAAGTTCGTACCATCAAGTGCGGCGCAACTAATTGTAAGCGACCGGCCACGCAAACGCTTTGATGGATACCGCTAAATAGCACAAACCATAAGAATATATCAATAAGTAATATCAATTGCAAATTTGTCATTTATATTAGTAAAAAGGATTTTCGAAATACGTTTTAAGTAAAAATAAATTTATAAGTAAAATCAATATTAATTAAATTATCCAAACATATTTCAAAAATTCTTTTTACTAATATAAATGACATTGTATCGAATTTGCAATTACTTTTCATCAATTAAATCGGACTCAATTTAAGAATACCGCAGTAGATGTTTGTAAAGATTTCACGAACTTTTGCAATACTCATCCGTCAAAGCGACGGCGCGAACTTCATATTTTATGATTGGACATTTTCGAAGGTTCACCATTTAAAATCTATTGCTATTACAACATTTTACTATTGATATCTTCGACTCATTTTTTCATAAAGAATATGTACATGTTGGTTCTTGCGGATCTGAATCACCTTGTATTATATATATATATATATATATACACATACATATATGAATATATTTTAATGACTTTTTGTGTACTATTAAGGATTGTATATTTACTATTTCTTATTCATCTTCAATTTTAATAATTAATTTTAAATATATATCCGTTCTATAATTAAAATATCACTTTGTCATTTTATTTCTTTGATAGTTTTAATTATCTTAATTATATATCGATTTTATATTCTCGGAATACGGAATAGCAAGTAAAAACGATAGCATAGAAATATCAAGAAGGCAATTTATATATCATCAAAATATGATATTTACTTAAAGGGGGTAACGGAGTGTATACGAAGATACAACCTTTTGACAAGACCTGAATTTTAAATAAATGTTTTACTTTGTTGGAGTAAGGGTAAATGACAGACTAAACTCATTCCGTTTCCGCGCGGGACCACGAATAGAGAACGCAACATTTTCTAGGAAGGAAAAGGATCTCTTTTCTTGGTATATATAAGCTTCAAGAATGCAAATAGATTAATCACTGGGGATGAATAGGAAATTAATCAAAAAATAATTTTTATTATAATAATAAAAAATAAATATGATTTTTAGATGTAAAATAGAGTAATTTTGGTCCAAATTAAAAAAAAACAGAATGCATGTCTGAAATTAGAACATAAGAGATCTTAAAACGTCTTTAAGACATCTTAAGACGTCTGTTTTAATTTTGATATACATACTGAGGATACTGGGCAAAATTTAAATCTAAATTATACAATAAATACGCATATTTAATAAGACTGATATGATTTGATCATCATGATTTGAAACCTCATGAAGGGTATCAATAATTCTGAAAATATTACTTTTTAGAAATGTGACGGTCGATAAGTCACTAGATATTCTGACTTAAATTCTATCATTTATTTAAAACTACTGTCTAAACGCTGTACTTTTCATAAATTGTTAAGGGGCATATTCTCGAGTTATCTATTCTTTTGTGATAAAATTAAAATTATTTATATAGCTATAAAAAAGAATCTTAAGGATTATATATTACATATTACAATGTACTTAAAGCAAACAATGCAATCAAGTCAGAAATTGGCGTGTAAAGGCGTTAAAGAGTTAACATGTATAATGTCATCTAAAACGTATTGCGAAATTTTCCTCAAAGTTCCAACTCGCCCTACGAAACTTAGATCTTCCGCAATGCAGTGCACTACTTCCCGCGTTCTCTCTCTCTCTCTCCCCCCCCCCCTCTCTCACTCTTTCTCGGGCACTTGGATTCTGTTATTCCGGGAGTAACGGACGCTCGACGAATTTACTGATTTTCACTCCTAGCACGAAGTTCGACGTCTGCTGCGTAACGAGGAGTCAAGCTCTTTCGAGTAGAAGACTATCGAACTGGCCGTCGCCAAAAAGGTCACAAAGCGAATAACGTTAGGTGACGGCGTAACGGTAGGAGAAGGTGGAAGGAGATGGGATAGCGGTGGTGGGATGGAAAGGACCCTAACTTCCTAACCGAATTGTTAACTCGGCAGCAGTCGGACAGGAGCAAACTTGTCCGTTAACTTCTTGCTGAGGAGCGGAGCGAACGAGCGAGCAAGGCGGACGATTGCGAAAGAAGAGAACATACAGAAAAGAGGGGTTGAGAAGAGGAAGGGAGAGATACGGTAAAAAGGAAAATCAGCCCGCAAAGAGGGCTGATTTAGTAAACGTAATTTGAATATCTGATTGCTGCTGGCTTTAAGTTTCGTTGTATCTCCTCGCACTGTATGGCGCGGACGTCTTAACCCATCCCCGTCGTCTTCTGCCATTTTTCTGATCTATTTTTTTTTCCCTTCTCCCCGTCGATCTGTCTGGCTCATTTTATACTTCCGTTGGATATTTCGCTTGTCCGAAGTGGTACGATGGAAAGTGGCGGGTGGAAAACCTGACTCTGCACTCGTATCCCCTCCCTTTTCTTCTCTCGCCGCTAGAGAACTTGAAATTATTTAGATTTTATAACACAATAGCGAACTTTATGAGATGGGCTCCCGGTATACCTGCATTTCCATAAGAATTTAATAATACCGCAACACAGCGCGCAATTAATGTACTTTTTTGCCTTGTTAGAAAGCAGCTATTGCGAAAGGCGGCAATTCACAAAGGAAGACGTTCTTCGCCACGACGTAATAAGAATTATATCCTCGGCATAATATCTCGAACGACGCTTTTGACGCAGATTGGCAGAAACGTTGGATCACGGCCCCCATCACGTCGCGTCGTTTGCCGATCTACTCTCGACAAATCCACTTGAACAGGACAACCAAAAGCTATTCTGCCCTGGCACAATCATAAATATCGAAAAGAAAATTCATTCAAACCTTACAATTTGAAATTTCATCAAAATAACTCTCAAAGAAATGTTCAAGAATCATCATAAATGAGCTAGATTGACCACATCATATTATGAACTAGAATATCAATTAAAGGATCAACTTAAAGTAAATTTAAAACAAATTAAAATTAAAATAAATTAAAATAAAACAGTTTTTAATGATATGCACTTTTATCATACAAATTTTATTATACACAAATTACAGAAAAATCAAATTTGTAACAATAAATTCTTAAACAAAAAATAATCTATTAAATAATGAATGCAAAAATAAATAGCAAATTTTTAACTTTAAATTATAAGATCGAATGGGACGAAGCAGATTAATTAACGATGATGATATCAATTTCTCATTATTTTAACACCTTCAAGTTAATAACGCTCCACACAATCGCTCGTGCTTTAAGCTCGATCCTACGTAGAACATTTCAAAGCCAATAAATCGCCGCGCACCTCTCGAAGGCCAGATTTGTAATCCCCCTACGGACTTCTCGGTCGCCCAGTATCACCCTCTAACCGCGTAGCCACAGAGGCTTTACCTTACCAGTGGATTCAGAAACCGGTTGCGGCAATCTCAAATATTAATGGCCCACATACACCACGACCACTACTGTTTTAACGTCTTTTTCCTCCGAGGCAATCCTAAAAGTTAAAGAAAAAAAGGAAAGGGAAAGAGAGTAAGAGGAGTCCTCGGAGGAGTTGAGAAGGGAACGGCTACCGTTGGCCGAACAAATCGCGTGGGACGAAAAGAATATTATCTCGTACATGAAACACGCGAAAAATAATGACCATGAAAAGATCGACAAATGGTAAAGTTGAAATAACGAAACAATGAAATTATTCTGTTTGTGCATTTAAAGAAACGAAGAGAGCTTATTTTAATGGAATAGAGGCTCACATTACATCTCACGCGCGTGTAAACACGCGCAAAGAAGAGAGTAAATAATTAATATATTCATGAGAGACACAACAAATAGTGGTGCATATCAAAGATGGAAGTTGTTGGTAGTCGAGAGAACCGAGATATTCGCGAGAAGAGACCACGGAAGAGAAAGCTTTCCTTCCACACGTACGCACGCTGAGGATGCGAGAGAGAGAGAGAGAGAGAGAGAGAGAGGGAAAAAAAAGAAAAAAAGAAACGGGAAGACGAGCTGAAAGGCAGAGGCGGTGAAGGTGCGAAGTTGACTCGAGGTGGGGAGTTGAGCGGAAGAGAGGAGAGAAAACGAGAGGATGAGAGAGCTTCGAGTATTTCGCCAACTTGGTAAGCCGAGTCGAGATCGCTCACGCGAGGATTTCTTCTCGGGAAACACGCTCTCCTTCCCTCACCTTTCGCCCCTTTCTTTTCTTTCTCGCACACTCGTTTCCTTTCTTTACTTCTCACCCGCTCCTCATTCTCTCAACTCTGTCTGCTTCACTACGTCGTGGGACCAAATCTTTCGCGATATAGATTAAAGTACGGAATATCGAGTAATTTGTGATGTCAAATACAGCTATAATGACATGTTTACATACGCACACTTTTCTTGTAATACGTAATAAAAAAAGAACGAAATAAAAAGGAATTAAATATTTAAAAGTATCAATAATTTATGTATATTTATGCGATAACATTTTAATATAAAAAAATACAAGGTTGTTTTATAATTAATACTGATTATTACATAATTTATTGTAATAATAAATTTTAACAATACAATAATTTATATAATATTAAATAAAATAGATAATTTGATAATATGATAATAATTTATAATCTAATAATTAATAATATAAAATCTATTATTTCATAGTACATTAATAAAATTTATAAATTTTGCAAATATATACATATGTAACATAGATTTATTGTAAATTCGTATACGAAATACAACTTAACTTAAAATGTCTATTGAAACATATTCGCAAAACTTATTTTTATTATAACGCAAAATCAATTTTTTTCAAGTACATAAGTATTAAAAAAAAACGTAACATTATAAACTACTTTATTCCCTCTCTCGTTCGTATATCACATTAGTAAAAAAAATTAAGATATATTTCTTTCAGGAAATTATTATTTCATGTCTCTGCTCCCTTTTTTCTATTTTTACTCAAAATTTTCTCCCTCAACGAAAACGTTAGCGTATCTGCCATACACGGATAGGTACCTGCCCGAGGGATGCAGAGAGATAAGAAGAGGGTCGAGAAAGAACGTTCAATGACTGAACCATGATCAAAGATAATTTCCGATCAAAGATTAAGGATTACTCCCGTGAGCCGTACGGCCCGTCTAGGAATCAAAGTCTGCCGAAATATAAAATGCATGAAGCGAGAATCCCAGGGGTGCGCAGCACATGAAGCTCCCCCTCCCCCCTCTCTCTCTCTCTCTCTCTGTTTATACATATATACGAATGTATACGTTCAAAAGCGAACAACTCCCAGTCCACCCACTTTATCCCACTTAAAGGCAGATGACGCACGATCGCCGTACACCTATACACATACATTTATACCTTGTGGATATTATATCAATAAAGTTATATAAATATTGTAACAATAAAATAGTAAAAATAATAATGTAACAATAAAATAGTAAAAAGATGATGGAATATATTAGGAAAGATATTTTTTGAAGTACCGAAAAAATACTTGTAAAAATACTATATAAAATGCTTCTCAAAATATCATAAAAATACTTCTACTCCTTTTCACGTGAATTCCCAAATTTAACTTTAATATAGTTTTCGACAAGGTATCAATATACAAAAGCAGAATTTTTTTATCATATGAAAATTTACCTTTATAAAATAAATTTTGAAAAATAAATTGCAAATAACAACTTCTTCAAATAAATTTGATTGGGACTTTAATTTAAATAAACTATTACTACGTGAATTATAAAAATATAATTATACAATATAATTATGTGAATATCTTATAATGTTGTAATACGTATAAAAAAGGTATTTCGGAATTGCACGTTAATTCATAAGTATCGAATCTCTAAACGATTTCCAAGAATTTTTTTCTCCTTTGATAAATCGTATCGTAACCATGATTATTTGAGGGGGATGCGAGCCTTTTACAGAGGCTGAACAATTGACCAAAATGTATGGACATCTTTCGTATTTTCGACACGTATAACACAGCCCTTGCGCTCTGTGAGGACATTAGATATTAGATTTAGCACCCTTACAACTGTCGCCGTACATAATTAGGGGTGGCTTCCCCTATCGAAACAGATGGCAACCCTTAGGCTATGAGATAATTTCGCGGAGAATAGTTGGGAAAGCGGTATAGCCTCTGGTATAGAGAACGACAGTTAAGAGAAAAAGTATAAGAAAGAGGAAGGGAAGAGTAGACCAATACAAACTAACAATAGAAAACTAACTAAGAATAGAAAACTTTACACATCGACGATAAGACATATCAATAAATGCGTACAAAAAGAGCCAATAACGCGATTCAACAACGGTTATCAAATTTCTTCAATAATTCATTGAAATTAGACAAGCGCAGCAACGGTGGCGGTGGCAGAAATGGATATCGGGTTCGTACACCAAGTACGTATTAAACGTAACGATGGCAAGGCAATCGGCAGTAACCAGACTAAAAGTGGTTTTATTCGTCGTTCAGTGCGATCAGATATGGAGACAATGAGAGATCCTCCATATTCCCGATCGTGGAGATCTATCTATTTCTATTCGACGCGAGACTACGCTACCTAAGAGATTGCACTCGAGGGCAGTAACATGCGAATTGAATGACCACCGTATAAAATTCGCATCCACCGCGACTGCCACCGAAAGAGAGAGAGAGGAGGGAGTGGGATGATAATGGCCACTCGCCATTCCGATTTCAAGTCCGACAATCTGTGCGTTCGTAAAGACAATTGGATTTGGAAATCACGCCATCCACCCCAAGGCTTAACGCATCCACATTGTTTCAGTAGAGTAAATTCGATTGATGGCCAGCCGATCACGCATTTTTGTTTTCAAATATTTTACAGAAATTCTCACGAAATTCTATTGTCTTTTATTTTTCAAATTTTATGTTTACTTTAATCTTCATACATATTGTACAATATATGTATATGCACATGTAATTGTACTCTCATATTAGTTCACATAAAGAATTTTAATTAATATTTTATTAAATATATACAATTTCCAATTGTAATAAAAATTAATAAAATTTTTGTTCTTTTCAATAAAATTATTAATTTATTGCATTTATTCTTATTACACAATAAATACATTGTTATATTTATGCAACATCCGAAATAATATTCATACATTTAATATTTAAACATTTATAACAAAAAATTCACTTTAAATGATTTTAGAATAAAATAGTATTTAAAATTGATATATAAAATTGGATTTTAATATGTCTACTACATATATGTTTTTTTATGTACATGTGTGTGTGTGTGTGTGTGTGTGTGTGTGTGTGTGTGTGTGTGTGTGTGTTGTGACACTTTTTAAATATTTTATTCTTTTTTTAATGTTACATTCTGACGTGAATTATAAATCATTTAAAATAAAAGTTTTACATAATAATATTTACAACACGCATCTCACAACGATAGCTACAATAAATGTCTTATATAAATTCTTATAAAGAAACGAAATGTAAGGAAAAAAAAACTTCGTGTAACTACGATGAGGCGTGTACTACGATGTAAACGACACCGACTTAAAGAGAAGCATTAATTTGCATCTGCTTTCGTACTCTACCACTTCCGAAAATTTTATTCGCTCGCCGTTTAATTGTGGAGTATACGCGAAATAATAAAGTGGAAGTAAAAGGCGAGTATGCGGAAAGAAAAGTGTGCCGGTCGGGAGCTTAATACCCGTGTAAGTAGTAGCCACTGCATTACAGTCAGATTCATTTGCATGCACTTTTACATCCTTCCGTCCTCAAAAAATATTTATCGCCCGAGGTTTCACCGTGACGCCTCGCTTATGAATTATGCATGTGAAGCACGCGCGCAGGACGTAGCTCATTCCTAGCGCAATTTCGCCATTGAAGCGTAATTTCAGCAAGCTCGGGTATTAGAGCCCCTCGAGCAGCTTTTTCGTGATAGTGCTTACGAGGGAGAACGAAAAGACGTGTCATTCGAAACGACGATGATCACCTCAATTGCGTCGAAAAGAAGAGTGTCGTGCGTATTAATTTTATGCTACATGTCCTATGAGTATGAATTTTATTTCGTAAATATAACGTGAAGAAATGTTTTTTTTTTCACCATCAATTAGCCATGTAATAATAAATCGATGATATTATCGTTGTATCATTAATGAATGATTATCTTTTTTATTTCTTAAAGATTGTAATCAACGAATTTTTAGATTTAGAGCGAAATCACATCTATAATATCTATATATTTAAAAAAAGATAATTCTTCCTAATACAAATATAAAAATAACATATCATTGTGTTGTTTTATATTATATATAATATACATATAATATTAGATAAGGTATTGTTATATATGTATATAGATAAATATTGTATTGCAAAATTTGAATTTATTGTATAAAATTTTTCTGAATTTTTGTTTTAATTGGAAAAAAATATATATATACATGTAAGAAGAGTGTATGTAAGAAGAGTGGTCGACTTTAAATTTAAAAATATGTATAATTTTTCTTTCTTATAAAGAACTGATCTCTAAAATTTGTATTTTACTGATCCACTGATTACTTCACAGTGCAAATTAGTAATTCATTTTCGTCGTATATAACGTTGCAAAGCTATACATCGGAACATTGTGTACCATTGTCAACACCAGATTTAACGTGACCAAAATGAAATCCGAGATTACCGATCGAATAGTATGGGTTTAAGTCACCATACAAACGAACGTGGGAGATACCAGCGGGGGATATGTGGTTTATAGATAAATAGTTTATATTTAGATCGTATGAAACTTTTGAAATATATACTAATCAAGCACAAAACTGGAACTATATAATTAATAGCGGAATTAAACCGTTATAATTGATACAACGCTATAGATTAATGTAATTATAATATATATCGTATTATATAGATAATTATAATAATTATGTATACAAATTCATAATAAAGTTATCTATCACCTCTGTTGTAAACCAAACCAAGAACGCCAATTTATAATACACGAATATTATATATACGTATAATATAAATTATTTTAAATCATATTTCTTGACTGAAAAATAAGAGGATTTATTTTCAATTGGCAAGCTATTCAGCTCGACAGTAATATTTTTTTAGAAAAAATAAGGAAAATTAAAATACTGTATCTTTTTAAACAAAAAAAAAGAAACATCGAGCTAAATAATAAGAATACTGTAAATATAACGTATATGACTTTTTTTAATAAGTATAAATGTCAGTTTGCATTTTAAAAAGAAATTTATACTTAAGACTCACGAAACCTTCAGAAATCTTATTGCATAGGTGTTTTAATAAATTATTGGCTTCAATTATTATACGAAACAGATTTATCGGTTAGTTATAATTTCATATATAGAATTATAAATGAAAATAATTTGACTAAACCAAAATCAACAATTATACATATACTTTATCTTCGAAAGATCGCGGTAAGACAAATTTAACATTACCAGTAGTAAACGCTGCGAATGTCGACCGACCATTCTGCAGTAGAAGGCAAGCGAAAACAAAGACCGCCACCATCCTCGGTAGAAAATTAACAGTCATCCCCTTCCTCCTTCCAGCATGTAGCTGCATCACCGATATCCGATTAACAAATTCGATGTCACGAGTATAAGATCCGCATTCGCATTCTATCGGTTCACCGACAGTCGAGTCTCTCCAGTCACTGCCAATTACCTCGAGACGACACTCGTTCCGTCCCTCGGGAGTCCAGTAAGGACAAGCGTTAAAACACTTCTCACGTTGACCCGAGGGATCCCCGGTGCAATTTTTCATCAAGAGGACTGATCCTGGGACTATGTCAGAATTTTGTAAAAGATTATGTCTCCGCGATACATCCTAGACGGCGTGTCCCAAATCGAGAGATTGCGTAAATGTCACTTCTTCAAGTCAACAAGCATATCTTGTTGTATACCGAATATCGATTGTTCCAAGAAGAAAAGGAATGCACCGATATTTCTCGTTTCTTTACTCAGCAAGATCGCGAGATGTAGATCCTCGCGAATGTCGACGCGCGATATCGTCGCTTGTCAGTTACGTGAGGACCCGGTGTTCGATCTAGGCGCGGTACGAGAACAAATCCCAACAACTGCGCGCTTGGGACGCCCGGCGTCGACTGGCATTCACACAAGACCAGTAGAACCGGTCGGCGGCACACGCCGCCGTCCCGACGTCACGGCGCAGATCTCTGCCACCCCCGTACAAGACCTCTCACCCTTTCCTGAACCAGGCCAATCGGCGCTTGCGAGTCACCGCCCATCGCGTTGCGAGGGCGGCACCGCGCCCGAATTAAGATTTTCGACTTTTCTTAGTCGGGTCTACTCCCGCCAGCTATCTGTCTATTCTCCTTTTGCCCTCTCTTGCACTATGTTCTCTCAGCACCACGCATTGTCCCCTCATTTGAGAGAGCCTGTTCCCTTCTTCTTCTCCTTTTTCCTTATAAACATTGTGCATGTGAGTTGCAACACCGACGAATTACCTTCGAAGAAAACCACCATGAATAATTTGCATGGAATAATAATTGCAACATCTAATGTTATATGTCAAGTTTTGTCCCAAAATTCACGTGTCATGGTGTTAACTTTTTTTGTTTTTTATTTTAACGAAATGTGGTTGAGAATTAGTGTTAGTTGTTTGAAACTCTTTGTCGTTTGAAATATCATTTAAGCCGAAATTTTATTCTTGTTTCGCAAGAGATAGTAATTCTATTACATTTTTATATGTTATTGCTTATAATGGAATTATAATTTACTCTCTGCGCGCGTCTGCCATGAATAAATGTAACATTCATGATCGAAATCGTTTTGCCAATCCCGATTCAGATAAAATTGAAAACAGCGCTTGTGAAATATTGGTATGTTACCTTATTAACGTTAGTGGATAAATAAATATTCCATGAAAAGGCGTGATCGCACACACAAATATACAGATACAACGTGACGTAAATCAAAAGCAACATATTATCATCAAAAAGTCACTATTTCGCATGTTATATTATAATATTTTATAGGCATGCATATACATTTTGCTAATGTCGCGTAAGTATGTAACGGATAACGGATATTAATTTTATATTTCATTCATGTACATAAAAGAAATTTTATTTGAAATTACTTGCACAAGTGTAATATGCAAACAAATGATAATTGATTAAAACAATTTTCACTAAGTAAATGCTTGTAAATAACCGAATAAGTAAATATCATTTTAAAAAACATCGCGTGTTTTAATGTATTGTATACTATTTTTTTTTTTCACCCGACTCGCGATTTCTAAACATAACTCTCGCAGGAAAGGTTTACGCAAAATGTATAGCCCGACCTATCAAATTTCTTTTATTAAATAACAACCGTAGCGTGCAAAAACGGTATAATAGAAACATACAGTCCACGTTTACCGAAGAGCAACATCGCGGAACGAAACATACGATATACAAGACTGATGAGCACGGTTGATGGTAGAATCATGTAGGATGCGGCTGCAGCACCATTAGAATAATATCACCCATTCTTTATCAAGAAGCAAGTCGGAGATGTGCCGTGCACTCATTTCACGTGACATTTAATTTTCGTGAAAAATCACCGGTGAGTTTGCTCACACGAAATAGAGCGTAAAACTACTGGGATGAGTTTGGACATACTCTTCCAGATTTCGTAATCTCGCGTCACTCGAAAACGTCCGAATGCGATATCCCGCAAGCGGATAATATCCAAGAATAATATCCGCGTGAAACGTAATCAGTGATACGAACAAACTACGTTTTTTCAACGTGGTTATATCATTTTAATGAAACAATTACGTATATATATATATATATATATATATATATATATATGTTGTAAATATTATTAATCATTAGATTATTTTTTAGAATATCTCCTTCTTTATTACATTGCGATACAAAAAATAAAACAGATTACACTTGAGAATAACAAATTTTAAATGCGGAATCGCAAGAGTGCTTGTTAATGAAGTCGGTGAATTTTTATTCTTCGCGATGTCCAATGTGCATACGTGTGTATATGCCTCGAACAAAAATTCGTTTGGAATGTATAAAACAAACACGTATGGAAGAAGTAATTTAAATTCAAATTTTACCGATGTTCATTTTAATGTAATTTTAATCTTGATGAAAGATTGGATTTGTGATGGTAACGTTGTCAAGTAATAAGAGAAAAGTGCATTTAAAAATGTTGAATTTTTATATTAATTGGATAGACAGCATCACACATTAAAAAATGGATATTTATAATAATTTCTATAGTAATATTCGATACATGTATATTTATCCAAAAATATTACATGATGTATATGATGCATATATAGATGATACATAAAAATTTATTTTTTACTACACAATATGAGTTAATTTTTGACAATAATGTGTAAATAAAATAAAATCGTATCGCAATAATAATATTATTTAGCACATGACTGATACGTATTGATATGATCGATAAACAAATACTTTAATTTAAATACTTTTATTTAAATAACACAACGTGTACTTTTTCCTATAGAAGAAGACAACTATTCGAAAATTATATTAATACATATAATATTCATTCACCACAGCACCATTGATCACACACAGTGCGATCGCACATCATTTCCATGAAAATTTCGGATTAAACATAGCAATTATATTCGGCTATAATTATATTTTGCTTTTATCGACGTTATCTTTGATTTACGTGTGAAATGGTGTTTCGTCACTTTGCCTATAATTTTCCAGTATATAATACATTCAGTCTATGATGCATTTATGTTTGATTTCAAGCAATAGAGAATGCATCACTTTAATCAGAGCACAGTTGCAATATATCTTTGTACGAAAATATGAAGTGCGATATTATATTATAAATGATATACAAGATGTGATGATCCTATCAAAATAAACTAGATAATAATAACTCTGAAACGCTAACAGTTACAGAAAAAAAATTATGAAACAAAATTAAATAATATCACATGTCTCTAATAATACCTCTATTCTTTATAATCCTAGTATTTATATGCATACATGCAATTGTTTTTTTTTAATCAAATTCTTGTATTTTTAATGTTTATTTTGATACGCGTTGTCTCTCCTTTCTTTTATATATTCATATCTTTCATATTAGAGATTCTGTTTAAAAAATTGTTTTCAAATTTCAAAGAACTTTTAAATTTAAAAAGGATTTCGGAAAAAAGTGCAACTGCAACGAACTGCAGTCATATCAACTCTCTGCGAATAAACGACCTTTAGGTCAGTGAATATGAAAAATGGTTGTACAAACCGCGAATATATATACATATAACGGATAAAAAAAATATTTGCACATGTTCTTTTTTGAGATAATTTCATACATAGAAAAAATACATACAATGTGCTAGTTCAATTATAAGTGAAACGATTTTTATTTATATTAGTATAAAATAATAACAAATACAATTACCCGAGTAAAATGTTTTGCAGTGACATCTTTCCACTTTTGCATAAAATTATTTCGCAGAAGATGATATATAACAATATTATCTTCTTTTAGCCACTGCATGAAACGCGCGAATAAAAAATGTAAGATTATGGCATTTCGATGATACATATCGCGCACGTATAAATGTCTTTATAATATTTGAAGAATATGTCGTTATCACATGCGTTTAGATATTCATAAAAGTTTTCTTAATAAACAGCCAAGAGAAAGCTGCATGAAAAGTTCGAGAATCGTGAACAAATAAAAACAACGTAGGAGATCAAGCGGATATCCGGTGGAACGGAACGCAAACGTCTAAAAGATGGAAGACGGAAGAGAGCGAGGCTTTCATTACCTTCATGTAAGTTTTAGGCGCGTCTAGACTGATCCGTATACCATCTCTGGACGGAAAGAAGATAAACCGTCCACATCTCATCGTTATCAATTACAAGCTAAGAAAGACCTAAGTTTCTGTCCTTCGAATTCATCCTTAAAATCTTGGCTTATATTTTCCCTACTTCACGTTCTTATCAATGTTATTAGTTATCTCATATCTTATTCCGCAAATTGAGAGTGACATCCTTATCGTCCGAGAAATTTTCTGTAAGAACAATTAACCGATCCTATCGGCTCGCGTTATGAGTTTGGTACTTTCATCGTTAAGCGAAACTTCCACTCTTACACGAGGACCTGTGATATCTTCGTCAGTGCTACAAGATCATAAAGAGACCGTGTGAGACTGCACGGAAGATTTAACTAATAATATCTGGATTACGAAATCGGAGATCCTTCATGTAAGAAAATAACTATAACGTAGAGTTTAACAATCAGAAAAATAAGCTTTTAATCTCAAATGCAATTCTATAAAAAAATAATTACTGATCACAATCAAAGATTAGCTTAGAATAAAATAATCACGTAGCAATTAAATTCATTCATATAGCATAGAAGCTTGCAGCAATATTACTGGAATAATTTATACTATATGAGTCATTATTTTAGAGAAAAGAAACTTATTTGATATTACTACGATATACTTATAAATTATATCTCTAACTAGCGAGCATGGAAAGCTCATGATTTTTAACTTTTACAATTTTATCTTTATATAATTGTTGCGATTACAAATCTATATGTTGAAAGACTTGGATATAAAAACCACGAATGGTTTGACTAGGTATTGAGAGCTCGAAGAAAAAGGGAAGAACGGAAAAAGAAAATGATGTGACAATCAGAAGCGAGTTTTTATCCGGGACACATCTGGTCTCTTATTTTCATTTTCTCCGTCAAATGATTTCTTTTCTGCCACTAACTGAGAAACTCTGCGAACACCTTCTACGAGTACGTCACTTTTTTCTGAGTAACTTTCCTTATCAATTCATAAGATATAGAATAACGAAGTGACGAAGTAACGTAAAATCTTCAATTCAAATAAAATTTTCAATTGAACAAAAAATAACAAAAAATATTTTTAACATATTATTTTTGTTTTCATTCATTTTTCTCTATTTCATCTTATTTTTATCTATTTTATTCTTATTATAATCTTTTTTATATTAATATTTAATATTAATCTAATATTTCGATATAATAAATTATAATACTATATATATTAATTTATATCGAAAAATATTAAAAGAATTTATATTTCCTAGAATAGTAAATAAAATGTGTCATTAAAGTAACCATTAAGCTAAAATAAATGTGATATTTTACTGTAAACTACATACTTAATTTACAGTTTTCACATTCGACGGTATTAAATAAATAATAATTACTTGTTACAAATTTATAACGATTAACATTGAGAATTTATTTTAAAAATACTCAAATAATTAAATAATTATATCAGACACTCGTGTTGAAGCTCATTTGAAAGTCGGCATTAAATCTTAAGCTTTTATAGGACAAGTGATTTAAATGTCACAAAATATATTTATAAACGGGAACATCCTTTCAAATACGCGCACTCGGGCGCCGTTATGCAATTCGATTCTCCCAATCGCGACGAGATTCAACGGATCAGTCTCAATTCGCAAAACATTATTATCTTCGGTCGACCAGGCCGGTTTCCTTCTGCAAACAAAACTCCGTAAGCGATAGACAATTGCAGTTTCGAGACTCCCCGGTACTCTACAGCCAATTAAGATTCAATACAATCGATGAGGGACTATTCAAACGATGAGACAATCGGAATGTAATTGCGTCGCCCCGATCCCACTGAATACCAATTCATTTTCCGAAGCCCACCACCGTGCACCTTCGTCCTTTCACTTCCACCTCCCTCCAGACCGCTTTTGTCTTGTGGAAATCTTCTTACTGAGTCCGCGAGCGCCAATTCTGAAAGTTTAAATTTCTTTTCCTCGCGTCTCTTCTCTGTCAAACACCTTTTCTTCCTTAAATCCCGTGCTATCTTTTTCTCTCTTTCTCTCTCTCTCTCTCTCCCATTCTCGGTACCACGCCCTCCTGTAGAGCGGACGAGCAGAATGGTAGAGGAAAAGGGGAGGGAGCGAATTGTGGGTGGCCACCCTCAGGGACACGTAATTACGGCCTTATATTTCACAAATATTTCGCTAGTGTGATTAATGACGTTTCTCCCTAGCTCCGTGGTAGATAAAGTAATGTACGGAGAGCGACGTAAAATCGAAATCATCGTGATGGCAGCGAGTGATAATAAGAGACAAACATTACTAGCGGGACGAGACAGCGTTCTATTCCTAAACGAAGGCTAACGAAACCGAACACTCTCATAATAATCCTACATAATCCCTGAAACAATTGCGTAATAATCCTATAATCCTATAATCCCTCAACAATTCCATAATAAATACACAATAAAATGTAATAAATATACGTATATATCACTACATAAATAAGTCATAAGTATACTACGTTATCCTAAATTCTTTCTAAAGATAGTCATGCATTATGAGATTGCAAAGCTGTCTTTCATGCTACTTGATTAATCGCAGGAATAAGTCAAAAATGTAAGATTGTGGAAAAAAGGTGTGTCGTGCCACTTCTTTCAAAGTATTAACTCTAACACTAACTCTGATAACTTCGATCTCATAAATCGTTCTTCAGATACCAAGAGGGTTACGCCCGCGTATTGCGGGAACCGCGCATAGCGGCGATAATAAAATTGCCGCGCGCCTTTCCGATTTTTATCTCATCCTAAGACGCGAGGTGTCCGCGCGCTAAAAGGCTCGATATATTTTCCGAATAACTTTAAAGCAGGGCGCGCACGCGATCGATGCTCACGGCTGCGCGGTTTCCGTTTAGGCGGAGGAGAAAAGACCCAGCGGGAAATATAAGGAAACAAGCGCGATCGCTTCGATCCTGAGCTTCGAAACGAGATAATAAAATTGTTTGTTTTAACGGGATAAAAATGCAGGGCTGGAAAACGTGCCTTCTAAAGTGTTGACAATGAGAACGATGCCTATCGCGCAAGCCGGAGGGGGGGAGGGGAGGAATACACGAGAACGACGTAGCCCCAGAAACAGAGATAGAGCACGGCG
This sequence comes from Acromyrmex echinatior, assembly GCF_024713525.1. NCBI lineage: Eukaryota > Metazoa > Arthropoda > Insecta > Hymenoptera > Formicidae > Acromyrmex > Acromyrmex echinatior. The sequence goes on along the minus strand of NC_141855.1, from coordinate 10,533,854 downwards.
CGAGAGGACCATTCGCCAACACTGATGTTTGTTGTATCGGGGTAGGATGGGAAAAGTCAGATCACGAATAAAACAAAACGCAGCGTGGCTGAGCATCGTCAAAAATAGACAGAGAGAGAGAGAGAGAGAGAGAGAGAGAGAGAGAAACAGATATACCCGGCAAACGTGAAAGGAGGGGTTGCGAGGGAAAAAGGGCGCGAGGAACAAAATGTTCCTCCCGGTTTTGCAGGGACAGGCGCGCGCTATCGACGCATCAACGCGTTTTGAGCTTTTGAGCTTGGAGCTTTTAAAATCTGTCACCGACACACATTAACCGTTACGCACTTCGAGCTCGGTTGCACAATGCGCGAGCGCAGGTTGCGAGTGCACTGCTTGTTTTCGAGTCGTTGTACCGAATGCAAACGAATGTATGTAGGTACGTATCGTCCCGGTTATCGACACGCGTTGTTCCCGTTGGACGCCCTACGTTCGCGGAGGTAGAACGAATTTGTTGCGCACATGTTGCTCCTTTAAAATTGATCCGACTGCTCCGGCAGTCCAGAAAAAAAATATGGAAAATGTTGAGAATGACTGACAGTTCGAAAATAAAGAAATTACGTTTGATGATTTGTATCCCCCTTTTAAAAAATGATGTTCCTTTTACCTAAGTCATCTCCTCTCGTTGAATTTCAATCGAAACAAGAATGGCTTTCTAAGAGAAAAATTCGTTTTTTCTTGAAAATACATTTGGCTCTTCTTCTTTCATCTCAGTGATAACTATTCAAACAATATGCATATCTAAGACATCTTATGCCCCTTTTAATTTCTACCAAAATAAATTAATTTTAATCTCGATTTAACTTACTCTTCATCCCTTTTTAGTTCTACACTAATTGTGAGAAAAAAATGGTTTGGCTGAGTTAAATATATAGTAATTCTGATGGAAAATGGAAGAATCAGAATTTTCTGGTTAAATCTACTAGAATCCTAGTGGAGATAACTAGAATTCTGATTGATATAATTACTCTTGTAAAAAAATAAGAATTCTAGTAGATTTTATTAGAAATATTACATCAACCAGATTCGGTTATCTCAACTAGAATACTAAATTTAACAAGAAAATTCTGATTCGTTCATTTTCAACCAAAAATATTTTTCAATGTAAAAATGAGAAAAAATGAAGAGTAACTTAAACCGAGAATTAAAATTCATCAACAGTGATGGAAACGGGTATTAAAAATGTAAAAAAGACATTTTTTAAACATGTATTGTATATCTAAAAGATGTCATGAAGATGTCCTGTGGACGTACATATTATCTGGATACGTCCCTTTAAAATTCTTTGCTTTTTATTAGATTTTTTTCAGACCTTAATGAAATGCTAAAATGATTTTTTATCATCCAAGGTCATGAAGTGTAATGAAAATCGGGCGATATCCCAAGGGTATCACTGAGTATAATTCGCACTGAAGTGTACGGCCTCTATAGCTTTTTACGCAGCACGATTTATGAAGACTTCAGCGCGATGGGTGGCGACTGGGCGCGAAGCGGCCCTCAAAATTGATTAATGAACGAGGCAGCCGATCGATTCGATTAAACCAGTGTAAACGAAAGGGGCGACCGATAAATATCTGCCGATATAAACGTCGACGTTGCGTCGTGACTTTTCCATAAATCAAAACCTGGCCGCGTATGTGCCGCGTAAACGTGCCAACGTGCCCAACAATAACAATCCCTGTAGCTAGATCGGGTACAACCGCGATAATTGACGTGTACGCGTAACACAATCGTTGAAAAAAAAAAAAAGATCGTCGCATGCGTAGCATGTTATTACGTCCTATAATATTAAGCGTCGTCTAATTAACCATAAATTACAAAGGCCGTCACTCGTCAAAAATAAATACTTCTGGAGTATAACGTGAACGAAATAATTGCATATTAAATCACTTGCATAAAATTGAGAAATTCATCATTAATGTCTATCGTTAACCTAATAGTTAATTAATAATTATATGACGCGTGAAGAGTGAATAAAATCGAAATAATTTGCGCGATAGTGATTTTAGATGCTTTATTTGAAAGTTATAATCTCATAAATTGCGCTTAAATACTGGCATAGATCCAAGAAAAGTAGGTAATTGCGCAATACGTGCAATTTTCTTAACGTAAAACATTCCTGTCGCATAACTCGGAGATAAATGATATATACATGCGTGTAAGAAGTTATACATCCATTTACATATATATATATATATATATATATACAACAGACATTCTACATAGAAATATAGAATAAGTGAGTGAACAAGGGGAAGAAGGAGAAAGAGAGAGAGAGGATATGCGAGTATATCTGCGTAGTAAGGCTGCCACTGACAGCCCTGTCTTCACAGGCAAATTTCACTTTTTGTCAACGAACGGGTCGTTTGAAAGGAACGAATATTGGATTCGGTTATTACTTCTTCGACCTTCGTCCGATTCTATACCTCTTCTCGATCTATCTCCGCGTAACAAACTGTATGCGCAAAATCGATATTCCGTTCCGCGATCGCGTATACATATATACGTAAAATCATTTCCTTTATCGCGAGAAATATTTATAATATAAACTTATCGTATTTTAAATTTATAATAAAGATCCTATAAATATATTCCTGGAAAAAAAGATATTATTCTATGTAAAAAATGGTTTTGCTAAAGTATATAAAAATTTAACTAGATATAGATTTGAAAATTATTTTGTTGGACCATCAAAATAATTGTGTAGGAACGGTCGAGCTGGTTGCTAAAATGTCAAAACTGTTTGCAGCATTGCTCATCATACTCGAATTTCCTGCATAATTATTTTGATGGTTCAACAAAATTATTTTTAAATCTATATTTATCTGAATTTTTTAGCAAAATCGTTCTTTTTGTAATGTATAAAAAAATGTGAGAGTTATTATTTTGAGAGAATAATCTTCTTTCAAATAATGAAAAAAAAACGTAGCATAAGTTAAAATTTAATTTTAAAAAAATCAATAGTACGAAATATTACACGCCATAACAATACACTCCGTAAATTTTTCGATACAAAAGATATATATAATAAAGTAGAAATGCGAAACGTAGAAAAAGAAAGCGAAAAATATATTAACTAACTAATGACGGCTGGCATATGGCTATTTATTTATTTCGGTGCGTAACGCACGTAACTCATTCGATTAATTACATTTTGTTATTTATCGAAAAATGCACAGATGGCCGATGTAATTGTGAATCATATATATAAAGCATAAGTTTATTCATTTGTCGACTTTAATATGTAACGCGCGAATAATGCACTGTGTTATAAATTTTCGCTACAATTATGTTTACATTAACGGCGTGTAGTCGAAAAGAGTACGAATAGAGCGTGACATAGGTATATGAGTTTTGTAATGGAATTTAGTTGAGTTTATTACACGCAGCTCGCCGGGTTGTTTCAAAATCAGTGTCTATTAATATGACTGCACATACAGTATCGTGTTGAATTTCAAAACAAATATTCTCGCCCAATGCAACATGTGATTTAACAATTTCTCGCCCACTAATCTGATCTGCTTATTTGAAAACAGCCATTTATTAAATTTAATTAAACTTATTAATGTGAACAATAAAAGGTTATTGTAAAAGCTAAATTATAATAGTTAATTTCTCATAATTTATTATAATGAATATTTTATAATGTTTGATGAAGAAAGGGAACTATATTATATTATAAATATAAAATATATCTATCTATGCTTATACAATAAAAATCATTCAATATTTTAACAACTGCCGCTTTATTCTTGTATATCAAAGAAATAAATAGAGGGAAGTTTCATTACATTTATAGCAATCTGGGTAAAACAAGTAGAACCAGTTAAACTCCATTATTATTCTTGATAAATTGCCAATTCCGTTCGGGTCGCACCTTTCGAAATTTCATGATTGATTGATTACCAGACTTCGAAAAAAAGGAAAAAATGAAAAAAACGCAGAGATGTGAGACGAAAACAGATTAGCTAATATCATAACGGAGTTCCTTACTTTACTACCACGAGATAAATGATACGATAAGCAGATTGAAAGAAGAAAGAACGTAGTTTCTTCGGTGATTTATCATAGGAATCTATATCTGTTATGCGATAATGTAGCTTATTAAATATATTAATTACATTGTTCAAATTGCAAGCTTCGATTCCTCCTTTCTCTTTCCCCTCCGCATCATCGATAAAATTATAGTATACTGAGATAAGGTATAGATCTAACGTAACTCAACATCGACTAATCTCGAATTACAATCCGTCTATTAAAAATAATTGAACTTAGATTAAATATAGCTTAATCGTATGTTCTTAATTGTCGTAAAATATTGATTTGATTTTGGAAGTGTTTACACGGAAAAAACAGTTAAAGTATATAAAAATTTAGTTAGATCTAATAATAAATTTGGTATCGCTAATATATCAAACAATTATGTAATAAAACGTTCAAACTGGTGGAATGTGAAAACTTTTTATAACATTGCTCATTATATTTGAACTCCTTACAAAGTTATTTTTAAATCTATATCATATATTAGGTGTTGGAATTAATTCGTAGCGTTTTACAAGTGATGGGAAGTACTTTCATTAATGTATTTTTTAATGCTCATGTGAAATAAATAACATTCTTTCATTAAAAACGCTACGAATTAATTCCAACACCTAATATATATAAATTTTTAGATGTTAACAGAACCGCGTAAATTTTCTTTTTCCGTGTAAATTTAAAAATGTTATCAAAAAGATGTTTACAAATTCGAATTAAATATCTACAATCTTTCAAGTTCTTGTCACTTTCGATTAAGTTAATTTGACACGTACATTGTACTCTATAATGTTTACACATTAACATAATTCTCAGAGTGCTGCAAAAAGACTATCTACAAAAATCTACTGTTTTTCCCTCAATAGAAATTACATAATGTCGCATAATATCGCGTGCATCGTCATCCCGTTCAGCTCATCGTTAGCACTTCTAAGCGGACAACGGCGGAATTGTCCGGAATCGACAACGGCATACAAGAAACTCCATCATTTTAATGTTAGTTCGACGACGCGTTATGACGACGGGACGGTCAACAACCACGGGGGTGTGGGAGTGAGGCAGTAGGAGTAGCAAAAGGTACGTAGGTGGTGAACAGTCGAAGTAGCATAAGGGAGAGTCAAAGGGAGGGACGGTCCGACGGCAGAGCGGCAGCGAGGTGTTAGTTTCCTGGTCGGATATTAGCTGTCACACGGCTCACTGGACAGGACACACCAGACGTATACACAGAGAGGACACGGTGTAAAGGTAGCACCAACGCCCTAAGTACGCCGGACAAGTCCGGCATTGGAAGCTTGCCACATTTATGTATAGAAAAATCTGATCGCGTGCGCCGACGAGAAGTTGGATCACTCGTGGCATTTCGACGGGGTTTTCTTGCAGATGATATAAACCGGGGGTCTATCGCCGAGTTACCGTCCCTTCCGCGTCGCACATTCCCGCGTTCTCATTCCTTCTTACGGAAGGGAAAATGAATCTGCGAGAATGTCAGATTGATCGGCTGATATAAGCAAGAAACTTCACCAAAACATGCTGAGATATCCGGGACATAAATAACAACGGGGGATACGTAGTCTCGTCGTAACATTCTTTCCCAAAGCTTTTCTCTTACGGACGTCCTCGACGCGATTATCTCGCTAGAGATTTCACTGTTACATCACATCGTGTTTCTGACGCCAATAAGGGGTTATACAATAATCGATTTCTTGGTCAACTTGAATTGAAGATTGTGAAATTACACATCGATATTTTCCTGATTTGGTTTCCTGTTTTGTATATAATACGCTACTTGAAATCTATTTAGTATTTTTTTTATTATTGGATTATTTTATAATTACTTTACATAATTTTTTCGTATACTTTCTATAATCTACCATTTTTAACGTACAGTCATTGGTAATAGATTATAATTTAATTATATCAATGAATTCATAATTAATATTTGCACGACGATCCATTCCGTTGTAATTGGCAATCAGTTTTCCGGAATTAGCGGACGGTCGATATTCCATGGTAGAGAGAGGTACAAAGCGCCGATTTTCTTTACACATTAAATCGTAATGAATGTCATTTCCATTCTGAAACTGGAACATATCGAGTTTTTACTTCCACTGACTTATATCATCGTTTCATTCAACGTTGCTCTCACATAAACATATTAATTATTCGAAAAACGCTGAAAGAGGCAATTTGTCCTCTGTCGTGTAATTGCGATACAATTTATAATGGGGATCGATGGCGAACACAAGCGAGAGCCATAAGCCAAGTAGCCATGTCGCGCCCCCAACTCTCTCTCTCGCAAAGCAAGCAACTGAAGCAAGCAAGCAAGCAAGCAAGCAAGCAAGCAAGCAGCGCTCAAAGTGTCTTCCAATTTAACGGGCGGCCGGGATGGCTTGATGAGCGCGTATCCGAGGTATCGCTGATCCGCTACCGAATATCTCCATATACGTGTAAACCTGTGGCCTATGTTGTAGTCAAGGTGCGGCATACGTGATGCAATGCAGCCCAGATCGTCACCGGAATACCAAACTACCAGCCCTTTCCTCCCTCTTCCCCATAGCCTTTACCATCCATACTCGGCGCACGGAATCGTCGTCTTCCTCACCCATCCTTTCCTCCCCCTTCCCGCCCTGCGACGAGGAAGGCGCGTCCAAACGGAGCCCTCACATCATTCTCATGTTGGGGCGCGTGCGTGTATCTACTCATCCCCTGTGTACACGTCGTACGCTTATGTACGGCGAAACTTATTGCCGCTCGCACACGGGAGTTTACATCCTGAATTTACAAAATGCAACTTCAATATCAATACTAGAATCTAGAGTCGCGTCACGCTTTCTACGGAATTACAGGTTTTATAGTTCCTGTTTTTTTTTTCTTCCCTCAGAGGGGGAAGAGAGAGAGAGACTGACCCGAGAAGCTTGACACATATTCTCGTTTTGAGTTTGGGATAAATTCTGCTATTACTCCGTGAATATACACTATGTCCTGAAATGCGAGAATGAGATTTAGAATCAGATACCTCCATGACCTCGGAGTCGACTGTGTTAAATCCGTCTCTATTCCATTTCGGCCTCGACGTACGCAAATATAGTTATATGCATATGCGGCACAAATACAGATTACGTAACGTTAACGTAACGAAAGCAGCTACTTAGAACGAAAAGCGGCTATGCGTAAGTGCTTAGAGTACAGTATTATGATAAGATTCTCGCATGCTTGTCGAAAGAGGATCACGATGAGATTTGATAATACCTTACCGTAAAATCTTGTCTGACATATGCATTTGCTTAATCCATTATTTATCATAGAAATTCATCATTTTTGACCTGACATGATCCGATTATTAAAATCAGTAATATAATTTATGAAATAACAATATCTTAATACAGAGTAGGAGTATGTTTCACTTTGAAAGAAGTAAAATATCTTATAACGTGCACGTTATAATTGAAGATACATGGATAGTACACGGAAAGTTTACTGAAGTATTTAAAAATTTAACTAGATACACAGATTTGAAAATAATTTTACTTGAACCAAGATATTTATATAGAACGCTTAAATTAGTGGCTGAAATGTTAAAACTTTTTGCATCATTAATGTTTAAGCTTCTACATAATTATTTTGTCCAACGAAGTTATTTTCAGATCTGTATCTAGCTAAATTTTTAGGGACTTTAATAAATAATTCTTTCATTATAGGAATTAGAAAAATTTTTATTTTGTAGGAAAAAATTTTGAAAATCATATAAAACCGAGAAGAGGAGCAAATTAAAATGAATGGAACGAATAAATTTTACAGACAAAAATGTTATTTTAATCTTTTAGAAAGAGCAGTAATTGCTTTTACAATAATTGCTTAACGGTAACCCGTAACGGCGTTGCAGACATTACAGCGGCAAACCATTGAACCTCTGACATTCGTGAATATGTTCCTGATTATCTGGAATGTCATTGATTATCTGGCAGGTCGCCATTATACTGGTAGAAGTAATACTTCTACTGGTGTTTCTCGCAGACTGCTTTCATATAATTCTAGAGGAAGAAATCCAATAAGATCAGATTTACAAAGCTCTCTAATACGAAATAAAGACACACTTTTCCACTTTTACGAATCGTTCTCTGTTTTAAAATGATTATCAGGAACTTTCCTTTATAACTTTGCAAAATGTTTTCATATTATTCCAGAATACTCTATATATTCTGAATTGTATTATCGTATTGTTATTCTTTTCAAATACCTTTTCCATCTTATTGTCTGCACATATCTTGCGCCAAGTTTTATCCTTTTTATTTGTGCCTTTCGTATTGTCCATTGGTTTTCATTATTAGCGAGTAAGATAACGTCGTTTCTTTTCAGAATGATTTAATTTTTGTCTCAATTCGCTGTAGCGTCATGAAGACCTAAAAGAAATTATGGTTTGTCGCGTTTAAAAGAAAGCTGAGTCCTCAAAATCGCTGCGGGATCGGATATCATCGAGTAGAGTCACGAATGTCCCGCGCCGTCCGAATTTTTGAAGGACGAAAAGACGAGATTTTGCCAACTCGACGAAATCTATGTCTCGACAAGAAATGTCAGAATTATTCGCTCTAGGACTGTTATTGCTGTGTCCACTGACAGGGATATTTACCATAGCACGCGTGGCCCACATTTGAATGCATGCGCATCGAGCACATTTGAGTCTGCTGCTAATCGAGTTACTGACACGAGACTGCCTGTAACCTAAACTGCAACTGTTATCAGTTAATAACGTGCATAGTCCATAAAACTTTAATCTAAACATCTCAAAGCATTCTGGAGCATGTCTGTGTATGTATTATATGTCGTAATTGGAACGAATTTGAAAATAAAATCCGAAAATTTGAATGAGTTAACAGAGAGAATGCGAAAGAGTTCGTTTTTCGTGTTTATACGCACATTATTTTCATTCCGTGCACTCTCATCGATCTGTCGCATCGTCCAGCGTGCTGATCGAAAGGACTCAGCGCGCTCGGATTTTTACAGAAATAAATGAACTTCGGTTGGAGGACGTGCTGACAGAGGCGTTGCCGCCGCCATGGGTTAACGTTAGCAGAGTGAAACGGGTCTAAAATACACGAGCGTACGAGAACGTTGCGGATATAAGCAAGCCGTAACGGTTACCAACCTACCCGTTCAGGGGCTACCTATCTATCCTACGTACCAAAGAGAGAAAGAGAGGGAGAGCTCCACGGTCTGGAGTAAGGGATGGTCGGCGGTGAGCTCGAAGGTTGCAGAGATGACTACGGGGTTGGGGTTGGACGTGATCTTTCATAGCTGCTTGATTGGCCCTGCACGCGAGCAAATGTATTGTCCTGGCTGCGAACGCCGACGGCTCGTCTCGAGATGGCAAAATATTTAAGGCCACGTTAAACTGGCAACAATAAAAGGAGACACGTTGATGAAATCAAGATCGCAGGAAAGTTGTGCGCCAGGCCGTCCCTGCACGTTCACGCTTTGCTCGAGAGAAGCGCCACGGAGGAGATCGGAAGGCAAAAAAGGAGACGGCTAGAACAGCCGAGTTAGCTCCCATGTCGTTATGTCCAATAACTAATAAGGCAATGTAGAGATAAGGCGATGCCGTAATTGTTGCAAAATTGCGTTGGACGTGGATCAAATAGCCTATGTGAAAAACATCCATGTACAAAAGCTAATTGCCGTAATGTAAGCTCGTACAGAACACAAATTTACATCCTTAAGAAGATCAAGAAGCAAATTGTAGTGACAATAATTATAAATATCGTAATTATACGGAAAGAATGATTTTACTGAAATATGTAAAAATTTAGCTAGATACAGATTTGAAAATAATTTTGTTGAATCTTCAAATTAATTACATAGTAAACTCAAACATGATTAACAATGCTGCAAAAAATTTCTAGCAACCAATTTGAGCGTTCCACATAATTTTGGGGATCCAACAAAATTATTTTCAGGTCTGTATCTGTAACTAAATTTTAGATATTTTAACAAAATTGTCCTTTCGATGTACAATTACGATAAAATACAAATGTCCATACATGTAATTACTGTTACCAGATTTAAATACTACCTTAATTTATATATTTAATATTTAAATAGACATACTATTGTATGTGTGTGCGTGTGTGTGTGTATATATATATATATATATATATATATATATTATACATCACATGTTTAATTAATATACCTTTGAAGAACGTCTTTATTTACATGTTAACGATACGTGACGCTGACAAGCAACAAGACTTAGGAAGCAACTTGGCTCCAATATTCGAGAAGATTGTTCTGTTCGACGTAACTCTCCCGGCTTTCCGACCTCTCGAAAATTACAAGTAATCACCCCGAGTTCGAAACGTACGATCGACAAGTGAGCCGTGCGAATATCATCCGGTATCACGAAATACCTGGTCGCCGCGGATTGCATCGGGGACATTGAGAACGAGAAAGGGTAGGGAAGAGTGAACAATGAGACTTCCCAAGAAGAAACGACTGGAGTCATGACTCTGGTCGTAAATATTAAGCGTCCTACCGTTGATTGGGGTGTGAATCTTCAGCGCAACGTGATATGTCTACGAGTATATACATGTCCACTGTCAAATGTGTACACACACACACACACACACACACACACACACACACACAAAAGCGCACAGGGGTTAAACTATATAGTGATTTATTTGTTCCAACAAACATATCAATCGACATCGCATCTTCATCTTAATTGATTCAGAAGGATCATTCAAAATATCTTCAAGGTTGACATTTCAATTCTCATGAATCCTTGACGCTCTTTCTTATATCTCTGCATTCGTCTCATACCCCAAGCGTTACAACGCTCTTCCGCGTACCTTCTCTCCTGACCTCTTTGATACACTTCGACCAAAGGATCGCCAAGAAAGTGCACGAGAACAGGAACCGTCTTTTTAGTCTGATCCCTAAACTTTTATTTCTTAAAGAAACCGAAGGAAGAGTTTAAGTTACCGTAAAATCGAAAGGAACGGGTCAAGGAATGTCGCATTACGAATCTGCGATTCAGTAGGAAATCCCAAGGGCAACATCGTCTACAAAGACAGATAACAAATAAGAGAGACAAAGGAAGTAAGAGCGCAGACAGTAAGAAATTACGTATTAATTATATTTTTTTATATAAATGATATCATAATCTTATATATATATATATATATATATATATATATATATATATATTCTTCAATTTTAAATTAATAATTCTCGTCATATTAGTTTTATTCCAGTATATAAAGAAATTATATATTTCTTTTACTGCAGAAACCGTTTGACAATGTCACCGTTTTAGTGAATATTGAAAAATTTATTTCTTTTTATTACGTGGAAACAGCTTATTTCATCGAAAGTATATTCAATAAATCTAATAATTTAACGTTAAAAAATTTAATTTTAAATAAGTTTGCGATAGCGCAAATAACTGCACGTGAAATAATAACAAGCAATTATAAGTATAACACGCAGAAAAAAAGCAACGATTAAAACAGGGATATTTTTTATTTCTTTTCACTGCGCGAGAAACAATTTATTTCATCAGAACCATGTTCAATAAATCTAATAATTTAACATTAAAAATTTCAATTCTAAATAAGTTTGCGATAACGCGCGTGTAATTGCGCGTGCAATAATTATAAATAATTATAAGTAACATGCAAAAAAAAGCAAAATATTAAAACGTAGATATTTTTATCAAATAAAATTTATCATCATTATACCGCGCAACTTGCCTCGTTATCCCGAAACGGATGTAATTCATTTCAATCGACCGAACTGCCGGCACTCTTAACAGCGCATCAACCGGCTCTCAGGACGGGGGGGGGGGGGCAGAGACTTCTCAAAAACGCTTAGTTATCTTCTCGTTGCTGACATTTTATTTCCATTGGTTGTCCACCGGTTTACGGTACGTGCGCGAGTGTGTATGATGCCGAGAGATCGACGGGGAATTTAAGCAGTTTCTCCTCAACGGTGCAAACCTAATGACGTACGTGCTTGTTCGCTCGGCCCTCTCCCAGTTACCTACCTCCTTCCCCATTTAACCCCCAACCACGAACGCTCCTCTCCTTCGACATCCACCCTTTCCTGTCCTCCCTACCTCTCTCCACCCCCCCCTCCCCTCCTCCCCATCGCGAACCCTTCTAAAACCTCCCTGCAACTGCAGAACTTAACACGCGTACCTAGTTTCGCAAGCGTAACAAGAAGTAACAGCTGCAGCGAGTCCGTGGCAGCCACCGACGATATATCCGAGAGATCGAGCAGACGAAAGTAATTATGTGGAATACATCGAACGCAATCTCCGTTCCCGGTGCCCGTGCCGCGAACGCGCCCACTCACCCACCCAGAATTCTTGCGTATACGAAGGAAGTTTTGATTTATCGTTTCACCTCGAGCGTAGCCCGTTCTTCTTTTGACACAATAGCTAAAATGAACCGTGCCTCTTGGCCGATGCATACACGCGTGTGTGTCAAGCGAAGATATTATAAGATTATGCTAGCGACTTTGTGACAAACTAATCAGTGTTACTTCTATTAACAAGCCTATTTATTCTATAATTGCGTAAGCGCAGTTGTGTAAGTGATTGTAGTTGTAAGAATTGACTGATCACAATCGAATATTTTTCTCATATTTGATTGTGATTGATAAATTCTTACTATTACAAAATCACTTACAACTACGCTTACATAATTGTAGAATGGGCTTAAAAATTCACCAATCACTAATCGAATATTTTTCTCGTATTTGTGATTGATGAATTTTTACAACCACTTACAACTACGCTTATACGATTGTAGAATAGTTTTATACTCACACACATGCGTACAGAGAGAGAGAGAGAGAGAGAGAGAGAGAGAGAGAGAGGAATGTAAATTGCTAGGAAATATATCAAAAGACTAATAAGTGGACAATTTAATTAAGTATATCTACGTAAGTCGTATTGGAAAAGAATGATGATTGATCGTTTGTTATGCTTAATATCATAACTTCTGGTGGAATATTGCCCGATTTCAAAATGATGGAAGAGTTCCTTATTCCTTTACCCCTTTTTCTTATAACATTTTAGCATGGAAATATCAACATGAAAAGTCATATGTTGTTATACCGATGAGCATATTTAAAGAAGGAAAGCTGTACAGTGTAATCATAATAAATAAATTATTGGTATAAACGTTACGCATGGCATTTATGCACGTTATCCGACAACCATTAATTTTATTTATATATAAATTCCCGTTATCGCCAAACAAGAACTTCCGGAAATGCTGAAAATTGCGGTAGTAATTAGGACAATTGCTCTCAACTCAACACACTTAATCCTGTCCAAGAGTTTTCAATTTTAACCGTGTGTGACGTATTGTTACAGAACGCACGCTACAGCAAGCAGCAACAAATCCGAGGATTTAAAATACATCGTATTCACCGCGTTATTTATACATAATATAGATAAGTAATTAATATAAATAATTATTGCATATTGCGCGTACAGTTGTATTTAATGTTTTCGTGTCGAATTTTGCGTTCGTGCTTTGTACAGCACAAAATCACGTAATTGATCCCAATTTAATTTACCGTCGTCACGCATCTATCGCAACGCATCTCTATACGCGTTATGCAGCTAATCTCCTCTTTTCCCGCATATCTCAATCAATCCTATAAATCGCATTCTTCCGTGAATCTTATCAGAATGTAAATAGCGGTGTTGGGGAGGTACGCGAATCCAAGTTACGGACGGCTGGGGCCGCCTGATGAAAGCGTTGAATGAAACAAGTTTGCTTTTGTCCGACAATTACGCTGAAACAATGAGGTAGCACACCCCACGGACGAGGGTGGCTACCCTGTTCGGCAGCTGCCACCTCTTATGCTCTCCTCCGTAGCCGCAGTCGAACGATCACAACCACAACCACCACCGACAGCACCAACACCAACCGCCGCCGATCCCAAACTAATATCAAACTCTTCGAAAAGAAAAGGTAGCGAAGGGGGCGGAGGGACGAGGAGATGGGCGAAGATCCACCTTCCGTTCTCAGTTATGTCTGTGTATGGAGAGAAAAGATTTAGATCGAGGTATATACGCGCGTTACACGTGTATATGGGCGTCCATTAATGTATATATATAGATGCTAAGTAGAACACCGACGGCGAGGATCGTACGAGGGTGCCGTCTAATAGGTACGGTTGCGGGTGTGTCGGTATTCACACACGCGGGCAAAACCGAAGCCCGGATGGCATGGCGTGCTAGCTGAGGATATAGAGATTGGAAAAGAGATCGAGATAGGGACGATGGGGCGGGGTGGACCACTACGGAGTCTGGAAGTAAAGCAGAAGGAGAGGATGTTCTCCGCGGCAAATAATTGATTGTATTAGGTGAGTTAGTATTCCGCCCGCGGATTGCGCGGTCAAAGTCTTGCCGCGCAAAGCTCTCGGCTCCCAGCGTGTATAATGGTATGTGTACCGTTACGTACACGTGTAATATTACACGTACACGCATACGTATATATACATGTATATGTAGACATAATATATAAATTATATTCGTACGTCTACTACACGGGTATATACACAAATATATGCATACATGCGTACACATATCGACCGACGCATATTTACACAAGAACTATATAGGCCTCCGGGCATTTTCGCAAATGGTTCTAATATAATAATAAAAATGTATGAACAGAGTGTATAATATAATATGCATAATTCTGACGATAAAAGAAGATATCAAAAGTAGAAGATATTTATAAGAATTATCAAATCTATAATCTTCAAGATTTACTTTAGACAAATGTTTAGAATAAATCTTGGAAAAACAATTACAAAACTTCAATTAAATTTAAGTTAAATTTAAGCTAATCGAAGTTACATATGGAAGGAAATTATTGATTGAAATTAATTATGTAATAACACCCTACGCAGCTGATTCGCTGAATACATCTATCCGCGCAAGAAATGTTTCGAAGATATTCGGACGCTGTGGCCGCGTAAAATCCAAACTGACACGCCGACGTTTGAATATTTAGTGAAATCTGTCGATTTCGAACTCCCTCTTTTTCATTGACTTTAGCTCGTAATTGAATCGTAACCCAAATCTTGGGATAAACCAACGAAACGGTTGTTATGGCATTGCAACTCATCGAACGGGTCAGAGTGCAAGATAGGAATGGAGAAAATCTTGGACAGATGTAAAAAGAAAGCAACAGAGAGCGAGAGAGAGAGAGAGAGAGAGAGCGAAAGTGGGAGAACATAAGCAGAAAGAGAGTCGAGAGGGAGAGAAGTGATTCGATCGATCAGGTCACAACTTTCATAGGAACTGGCAGAAGATTTCGAAGACGAGGAGGCAGTGGCGGACGACGTCGGGGAAGAAAGACGAAAGAGAGATTGGAGGAGAGAGAGAAAGAGAGAACGAAAAGAGGCGGTAGCGAGGAAAAGGAGCAGTATAAGTAAGAGAGACGGCGAGAGCGCTGCCTGTCGGTATTCGATGCCTATACACATTCAGCCAGGTGTAGAGAGGCATGAAGCAAGCCGTAAGTAAGCTGTAAGCCGAAGCAAAGGGGAGGAGGGTGGGCTGGTTCTGACTGGCAGGTTTCTTCATCGAAGAAGCCACCGGAAATGATGCTTCCCTTCTCGATACTGGGAATATATTGTCGATGGCCGCGCTAAGAAGCATATCCGCGTCCACGTCAATAAATGTGCCATCGACGAAAATATACTTTAAATATGAAACAGTCAGGCACAGCGTGGCCCCGATCCCCATCGAGATGGCTCCCGACAGGAACACGCCTTGCACACGCCACACGATATACCCCGGCCCTCATACGCGCGCGTTCGACTTCCTCTTCTTTCCGCAAACTTTCGAACGTTGCGCAGCGATGATGCGGAAGTACGATGACGTTACACGGATACATACGCGGGATTACGCGATCGCGTCTCACTCTTGAGACGATCTCTTCAGACATGACGACCTATCGATCCTGTGCGTGGCCAAAGGCCTATCTTACTTTTCTTCAGAGATAGAGAATGTCTTCGGAAGATGAACATCGAAATAAACCGGTATACATTTTAGATAGGGACATAAATTTTTTTTGTAAATAGCAGTCGTATACATTCCGCTCCAGTTTCTCCGATGTCCTATTCGTGTTTAACTCAAAATGATCGATGGCATGGACAGGTTGATATAAACGCAAGGTACACGCATACGCGAGGATTAACGATGTAAACGACGAAAACACACCTGCATTAATAAACGGCGTTATTTATTGCTTTAGTCCTTGAAACCGCAAGAAATGTAAAATAATAGAGAAAATATAATGCATATTTATGCCCTATGTTCTTATCTCAAGAGAATGAAAATATTCATTTTTAATATTCGAAATATTTCTGTTTTTGTCAAAAAAAATTAATATTAATAATTAAAGCACCGTAAAGTTCTTTTGCTACAACAATTATTATTCAATCCTGTGAATTTTAAGAAAAGGTTGATTCTTTCAATTTGTTAATTTCTTCTTGATATTTTTTTCTTCATTTTTCTTTTTCCCAACTGTTTTTACAGTCCTGAAACTTCAATAATTGTTTCAGCAGCATGTATATTTGTATTATACAAGCTCTTTCTTAATTATCGGCATGGCAAATTATTGCCGTGTAATCATTAAGGGAGAAAACGTTTCCTGTTTTTGTTTCTCGGTCTAATCATACCAAGTGAAACGCGAACGCGTTGAAATCGAGGGTCTACACCCGCATGGTTTGGACAGACGGTCGGCATCGGCGCTTCGTTATCAGAAACGACTGCCAATTATACTTTAACCAACTGCGAGTCCAATTTGTGAACCGACTTGTGGAGGGGCCTCAAAGTTCGGACGAAGAGGCTTACTCTCCAAGCGTGCTGTAGTACTTACATTTGCCGCGCCATCAAATAACAAGAATGTCTTGCCTACCTCACTTTTTGAGCACCGAGTTGACGCGAAGAAAAATGTTGTGCTCCATTCTTTCTCATTTTCCTCAAATAATCCATACGCATGTAATAAAATTCACAATATAATTGCATTTCTTATTATAATTATTTTTATTAACATGCCATAAACAAGAAATGATCGCATTGTATTCTATGATAATCCATAATATTGAAATGTTTTCTTACTATGTAATACATTATGAATGATATTTCCTTTAAATCAATTACCTAAAACAAGCTAACAATCAGGATGTTATAAATTTTAATACGAGAAATATATACAATAATATGCTAACGTGATAATAGAGATCTGCATATAGTTACAGTTTGTTTATCTGGGTAACATCAGGAATTATTTATTCACGCATCTCGCGTAATTTCTAAAAAATTTAACATATTTCAGCGGAAAAGAACAATGTAAGGATGTTACGATGTAACGTACAAATTTATTCGTCACTCGTATCTCGAAGTGAGGTACATAGTTAAGCACAAAATACAAATTCGCCCGATAGGTACTTGCATGTTATATGCATAAAACGTCGCAGCACATGCGTACGTACATGGACGCGTGTGTATAGCCTACACCCGTTAGAAAGAGTCCGCATACAAAGATTGAAAATGGATTTTCGAAACGCAATTTCCCAGCGAGGAAATGAAGCGCGTGCACGACCCGACGGCCATACGTATTTGCATTGGTCGATGTGTATATACTGAATATTAACAAAAATAATCCAATTCGCCCCTTACCGTCAATCGCGACCACGCCGACAATTGGATCGAACGATTTTATGCATAATTCGCGCGTGACTATTATGCAATTACGAGTTACAAAGAAGAACGGGAAAAAGCTCCAAATCTCCGAGACTATTGAGAATCCTTCATTCGCAATTTTATGAAACTGATTCGTTTGAAGTATCATCTTATCCTAGATGTAATATCTCAAGCGTTATCTTGTTGCTTCGATCATCGGCTATTTGAAACTTTGAAAGAAAAATTATTCTAGAAAATATTCAATTTTTTTCTTTTCTACAGATACTTATTTTTTTATGCCACAATGTAACGAACAAATAGAGTTATTACGGACTGTTGCTTTGATAACTGGATCAATTACCCTGAAATTATTACTAGAGAGTCTTTCTCTCTTCTATTACTCTGTCACACACTTTTCAGCTATTGTTTGTGACGTATCATAAAGCCAACTGTAAAGCGCATACTTTGCACACACATTGTTTTTGACTACGAACGAAACAGACTAAAACGCAGCGGCGATGCGAAGCAGCTGCCACGGGCAGACTCATTTCCAATCATTTTCAAACATATTTCATATCCAGGTCCGGAAGTCAATTAAATATCGAGTGGTTCGATTTCATGTGATGATTAATATTGTCCGATATATATAACATACGAGAGGAATGTAACGCTCGTCGAAAACGAGCGAATTACAGGGATAAAATTTGTAGAATACCATTTTTCTCGCTGAACAATTAATTAATTGTACTTCATTTATCGAAAGTACTGAATGTAAGCATATTGAATATTCCACCAAATTTTATGTACAGTTCGAATAGATTTCACATTTATATCTGTCGTTAAATATTGTTGCTAAATATAATATACGATTCGTATATTTTAAGGCAATAGCGAATCGTTACGGCTAAACTTGAATTAATTACATACTGCAATAAAAGAAAGAAGAGAATGCACGATCTTTTAATGCATTAAATTCGTTTCGTGAGATCCAATCGTAAATATTTATAATTATTGTACTTAAATATTTAAATATATTTCTAATCTAATTTCTCTATTTGTTGATTAGTATTGTTATATTTTGACTGCGCATAATTGTTATAAAAACGCAAATTAAAATAATACTAAAAAATGCTCAAAAAAATTGTTTCAAAATTTTAATGGCTCCCTTTACGAATTCTTTTCATCATTAAAGCTTTTAATATCTTGATCGAAATCTGATTGTAATTATATGTACATTAAATAATTAAAAGAGATTGCTAACTGTGCAGTAGATAACTTCTTTGTAAAAATTAGTTGTCTCAATTAGTTTTATAATTTTCAATAAATTACAATAGAACAAAAAATTTTGAAATTGTTAATTAATAAATATTGAATATCGAAAGGGATAAATCTCCTTAAAGAATTAAAGTTAAGGAAGTAAAGTATTTTATACAGTTTACAAAAGCATCAAAGTATATTTACAAAATACAAGTTGATGTACAGTATGAATAATATGTAAAATTTTATTTATCGCGTCATATTTATTATTACGATCTACTTATACATGTAGATCCGACGTTTTCGCTCCTGCAAAATTAAAATAGATTGAATTACGTTTTGTTAGACGCGCGAGATTTATATATTGACAGATTAACAATAATTATTCTACGAGATTCATCAATAGATACGGTTAAATGATTATCGAATCGTTTGGAATCGCGGGCGTGATAAGCCGTTAATGGAACGCTGCGGAAAAGAGGGACCGGAAAGAGACGCGAGTCGGTAGGATTGCTTTTAAATTCGGTTATCTAGTAGCACTATATTCACTGTAGCGGCAATAACTTAGTTCCCTAATACTTCACAGGTCGCGGAAACTCGACGATGCGTGCGATGTGCAGCATAAAAAAAATCCCCGGGACTTTATGAAGACCCTCTATTTACGAAATATAGTACACATATATATACGGATAGAAAAAGACACTGAATAAATGAGGGATGGTAAAGGAGGATGGCAATGAACCCGAGTCGATGGCGGGAGGGACGGCTGTGAAGCAGATTTCATCCCTCCTGGGGACATCGGGGCCGGCAACCTCCACTAGAGCCGATTAACGGGGTAATTTATCAAAAAATAAACGCATGCTTTTAAGCTGATATTTTGCGACACGTGGTGCAAGCTTGCACAAAATATCCCAGATACAATTCACCTTCGCTACTTCGGCAGCGGGATAATTATCGGACATTCCGTAGGTCGTTAACTCTTTCCTATTCTACCTAAAATTATTGAATAGTTTTTTTCTTTCCTTCCTTTCTTTCTTGATACACGACCAGAACATGCGATTACTCCGTAATTATATTAGTAAAGTAATTGAGGGGTTTACTAAAAAAATTAAGAAAATAAAAAGTATATTAATTGCACACTTTAAATATTTTTTTTTTTTGCGCCCTCTAACTTTAATTTTGAACCTACTTTGTTAAGTTTGCAATTATAAAAATATCATAAAATCTTTTTCTTTTAATACCAATTTTTAAGTTTTTAAATTAATATTTACTAGCTACTTTCATGATTAACGAGATTTTTAAGATTTACGTAATCTTTACAAATAATCGATATATTGCAAATAAAGTACATTATTTGTTATGCTTTCCATATTTTCTCAAGAATTGTTATACATATTTCGTATATAATGTATGAGTTTTAATATTTTTTTTTATATGTACGCGAAATATTGATAAAAACCACAATGTATTGTTTTATATGAATGTATTCTCTTTGCGCAAGCGGTTTTTCAATTTAGTAAATGCTCTTAACACACCATAAAAAGAGAGAGAGTGAGAGAGAAAGAGAGAGAGAGAGAGAGAGAGAGAGAGAGAGAGAGAGAGAAAGAGGAGAGAAAAGCACGCTCGCAAACAAATATTGGTCAAAACTGATTCATAACATCAATCGATATTCGTCAAATCGGCGACCTCTGCATTTTGTTTGTTACTCTGTAATTAATTAAAAGCTATAAAAACTCATATTTTTTTATACGAAAAACCATTATCCATCTCTTTTATGTTAACATTTATTGGATTTATATTACTAAGAATATTTTAATTAAACTGTTATATTGAAAGAAGCGAAAAAAAACTTAACGTTCTTTATTATCATATTTTTCTTAATTTTAAGACATCTCTTTTAATTTCAATCTAACAACTAACATTTATAAAATATGTAACTATATCGTTATCTCAAAAATGACACAATTTAAAAGAACGTGAATTTTAAGTTATGTTTCCATGAATGAATTAAGATCCCTGTTCATGTACCTCTATTATATTTCAGATTGCAACATTAAAAGTAAGAAAACACACAATAAAAATTCTTGCACAAATTATATTTGAAATATTTTTGAATAAAACAATAATTGCATTCAAATATAAAATAGGCTTACAAAATACATTATAATATCTTCTTGTTTCGAAGAGAAATTAAATCACATTTATTTCCATATATTATTAATTTGACAGTTTGTCATAGCTTATTTCGTTTTTGGTTATGCATATTTCATTTTCAGATTCGTGTATATGGTTATTTATTAATTAACGAAACAAAAGGAGAGTTTTCGGTATATTTTACAAGTCAGTTCTATCGATTACCTGTTGTTTAATAAAACATATTTCCATACTAATATATTTTGCAAGAATTGTTATTGTATATTTTTCTGTTTTAACTTTACAATCTGAAAATAGTGGTATAGTAGTGGTGAGACAAAAACCTTAAATATATACAAACATTATCCTTTCAATTAATCAAATAATATTGGCAAAAAGAATATATTCTTAATATATTCAAATGTCATTTTGGTCATTTTTATTTCATAATCCTTAAAACCATTCTTTCAGTTATGATTTATAATTGAAAAAAATTATATTTTTAATTTTTCTTTTTGCCAATATTATTTGATTAATCAATAATTTTCTTTTGAGTTTAAAGATAATTTTTCCCTTTCTTTGGGAAACTTAAGTTGTGTTAGGCTCTTAGCTAACTTATAATCTTAAGACAGTGTCTTATGACTTAAATTTTATGTCTTTAAGAACTATCTTATGACATATGTTTTAGGCATCTTGTATTTATATAATACATCTTTAAGACATAAATCACAAGATAGTTTTTGTGCTTTACTAAAGACATAAGACTTAAGTCATAAGACACTGTCTTAAGATTGTAAATCAACCTTTCTGCTACGACTCTTACTTTTGAAGTAAGAGAGTGATATGGAAATATAGTAAAAAATATGTATGGATGTGTATCGAAGTCGTAACACGCGCAAGTTATTGCTTTCCCCGACTTTTCGCCACCGTAATCGCGAGTCGAATAATCTACTATGAATGTAATTAATTCAAGATGAGCATAAGGAGGAGGTCGTCGCCGTGGCTTCGGCCCTTTAATGTCCCGTACAGGTGTTGCTGATGGCAGACTCAAGCTGCTAATGTATTGACCGTCCTCGGGTACGTCGGATCGCAAAAATTTCACGTGGTAAGAAAAAAAGCGATGGACGCCGGTATCGAGGGTACCCGCGAGGGCATTGCGCCCCCGATCGAGGCAATCGATTCTCACTCAGGCAAGATCCGAGGCTGGTGACGAGTAAAATTGCCGGAAGCGACGTCAGACAATATTTCGCTCGTTAAGGGCCGCGCGCTGCGCGCCCAGGAAAGGCGGGTGGAGGAAGTGGAAGAGATATTAAAAGTAAGGCACGATGGGCGAACTTATCTCATTAGAACAGCTTGTAAAGCCAATCTCCGTGCAGCTCTCGTCCCAACGTCGGGTTACACACAACTTTCAACGGCGATTGAGAGTTCGAACTTGTCCCTTTCGTGACTGGTAGACATGCCCTCCCTCTCCCCCTCCCTTCCGTCCTCTCGTTACCCTCTATCGGGAAAATTCGAGAGTAAGAAAAAAAAAAAAGGTGTCCGATCATGGTCAATCTTTCGTTATCTCGAGTCAACTAGATAATTCGCTGTGGGACTACGCTCCGATATCTATACGGTCAAAAGCGCGGCATTAGCAGTTCGGTTATCGCAGAATAGAATTGCATTTAAAAAGGTAGATATAGAAGACATTTTTCTTCTTTTTCTTCCTTCTTGTCCTGTCTCTTTCTTGAAAGAAACGACATCCATAAAAATTAATGAAAAAGAAACGAAATAAAATTACAAACTTCTTCAAAAGCCATTTACTTACATGTGGGTTCATCAAAATGTGCATCATGCGGTGCTCGTCACGATCAGCGGATAAATCGAACCGGCTCTGCAGATATTAAAGTATGCTAAAAAAATCTATATCACCACGTGTGCCCTTAATGCACTCATATGTATGTGTAGAATATTCTAATATGATTTCTGATTCATAATGCATCTGCAAAGAACGTAGTTGCGAGAAGAGAGACGGTAGTGCAATGTTATATGTGTGTGTGTGTGTTATATATGTGTATATATATATGTATGTGTGTATGTACTCTCATATACATAATACACTAATATATTCTTCTCAAAATCATATTTATTAAAATTCACTTATCGAAAATTCTTCTTCATTCATAGAAACACATACGGCAAAACTTGTACAAAATATAAATGACAAGAATTCAATATTATGAGCTCTTAATACTTACTAATATAATGATAATAATTATTACTGAATTTGAATTTAATTAAATTCAAAATTTAATTAATTAATTAATTTTTAACAAAATTTTAATTATAAATAATTACATATTAAATTACATAAATAGTTAAATATTGATATTACTCATATATACCTATATCTTTTTCGAGAGGTTATTTACTTCAGTTGTGGAATTAATAAATTTTTCTTAAAATCATCATTAAGATTATCTTCTTTTAATAGTGACTAAAAATGTTACATTATTCATAATGCTAAGTTATTAGAGTCATTTTAGACCTCAAAGAGATATTTGCACTGAATGCCGATAAAATGGAAAAGACCGTACAAACGATATTCGTTAAGCCTGGAGAAACGCTGTGAAAACGATATCATAGGCGCGATGCTGGCAAAACGCAATTTTGATCAGAAAGCGGATTTAAATATTTCTACGAATTTACATTCTGCTTCAAAACGCTGCATCATTGCTTGAATCGATGAGATTTACTGCTTTCTGTGAAAGGTGTGGCGGATTGTACAAATACAAATATTTCCACATGTCCTCGTTTTTTTTTATTATTTTGATCTGCTCTATTTGAACGAATCCGGTTTAATAAGCACTCGCTGGTCTCTCTCTCTCTCTCTCTCTCTCTCTCTCTCTCTCTCTCTCTCTCTCTCTCTCTCTCTCTCTCTCTCTCTCTCTCTCTCTCTCTCTCTCTTTGTAGATGATTAATCTCACATGAAAGAGTGCAACGTGCGAGAGAGCTATCAATTTACGTTTGTACTTGTATGCTCAATGCAATCCTTTCTCTCAAAGCGCGACGAATACGGTATTCACAAGCGGTATAATTATTATTAGATAATAATAAATATTTCCTACATTGGAGATCAAAGTATTTTAAAGCTCTTTGAAGATATAAAAATTTTATACAGCAACGTTTCTCGGTTACGTACTTGTTTCACTTATAAAATCATCTCAGTCAAGTGTAAACAAGTATACGAACATAAATTTATATCGAACTACAAAGAAAAAAAAATTATCCTCGTAATTTCAATATTTTTATGCCTCGTATATATAATATATATTTTAAAGGAAGCAATCGTTTTTAAGAAATAGAGAAATTAAATTTATGATATTATTATATAGGCAAATTTGAGAATCGTAAGACATAATTAAGGGACGCGAGAGGTAGTACCAAAATGAAGATTAATGCAAACAAAATGGTACATTGCTAATACGTATATCGAGGCATTATGTTATAAATTAGCTATTGTATGGCGCGATTGCACGTGTGGATGTAGCTAACTGACGAAGGATAATTTAGCTTAGCCGCGCGTTCAGCAGAATATCCGCGAGAATCACCAGAGGCATAGCAAAATGCCCTTTCTAATTAGCATGTCGGCCCATGTGGAAATTATGCTCGATTTGTCGGCGATTTGACGTGTTGCGGAAGGTTACGAGATACACATTTCGCGTCAGCACTAACCTCCTTGTTTGTATCCCTTTCAATCGAATAATTGCGTGACGGACAAAATAGACGAACATTGCTGTTTGTCTTATAGATTGATTGTTATGTATAATGTATACACACACACACACACACACACACACACACACACACACACACACACACACACACACACACACACACACATATATATATATACTATATGTACTAAGAAAGTGGCTATTGAATACTAAACTGTTAAAATAACAAATAAAGAATTGTGGGCATATATGGATGATAACAAATTGCCGATTGCAGGCGCGGGCGCCAATTGTCGCGAATTTGAAAAACAATTAGTGAATTGTGGTCCGTGCCGACACTACCTCTATTTGAGCGTACCCTCCACAAATGTTCCGCCGATCTCGTAGCGGTCATCGCACACGTATCCAAATTCATTTGCATATACGGAAAATGGTGGATAGAAACCACGAAAATTTCGTGATGCGGTTTCACGCGAATATAATGGACCTGCACCTAAAAAAAGGTACGGTGACGTAACGCTAGACGAATATTCGTTCGAGCGTACCATATTGGTATGTATAGAAAGGTGCCGATAGTATGTATATTTCAGCCAATAATATGAGACTGTAGACCGTCACAGCAGAATACATCCTACATACAGTCATTGTAATGTATAATAAAAAGATCTTTACAATACTATGCCAGAACAAATAACACGCAATCTTTTCCAAAATATCTAATGTCTCATCGAATATGTCGTCACTCTATATAGTAGTAATGCATAATTCATATTTTTCTATTTCGTATAATTTTACACCTTGTATCGAGTGTGATATGTTGCGCGAGACGATTTTTGCACTCCAGAAAATATACGAATGCCAATTCCATTTGTATCTCAAATTCTTTTCATATATATACAGTACACTTTTGTTTTATTACTAATATATTTTTCTTTATCTTTTTCAAAGAGAATTAACAATTTTTTAATTTTATATTTGTATAAGCACAGAACACTTGGATTACATAGCATATTTTTTTAGAAAATAATTGAACATTTTTACATTTTAATTAAGAAAGACATAAATCATCAAATATATATAGTATATATACATAATATATGTATATATATATATATATATATATATATATATATATATATGTACATGAAGGAAATTTTAAATGGGAACGAATAGCAGATTCAACACATACACCCTGCCACTCCCAGGAAATAGCCCACGGCTAACATTCATGTCGTGTCGACCATATATCCCGTATTTCCACTGACGATTATTTTACACGTCAGAAAAAACTGTATCTGATAAAATCGATGCATAACAGTAGATACATAACTGATCTGTCCTCAACTCGATATCAATCTGATCTGATTTAACAACATACGCTTGCTTACCTAGCATTGAGTTGTTTTAAATTGTTTTAACTATATATTGATACCCAGATTGGGGGTATTACATAAATTTAATAAACAACGTTTATCACATATATACATTTTATCACGTATACATGTAATAATCTCCAAGCAAATATAGGCATCGTGTAAAACCCAATTAAAGAGTTGTAAGTATATACATATATATATATATATATATATATATATATATATATATATATATACAGGCATTGCAAGAAATAAAAATTAGATCTTACTAAAGTAAAGATTAAAATAACAAATTAGTACACTGAGCAAAAACAGTTCTTTCAAAAAAATATTAGTTGATTCAACTAATGCAGCGATTACAGGCTAAGTAAATATTTGTTAATTCAAACAAATAACATGTTTTAAATTACAAGATTTTGTTAAATTAAATATATAAATATTTTAACTAAATAATCACGAACTAAATGCATTTAGTCAAGTTAACATTTTTCTCTTAATGTATTAATTATAAATAAATTAGGGACATAAAATTAAAAACAATAGTATTTATCGCATATGAAGAAATATTGTAGGATATAAATACGATATATTAAAAATATAGAAATATTACATTTTTATATTGTATCAAGGAGGAAGAAGAAATTATTTATAAAAAATAAAGAAATCGATACGTATATAAGATATGAATATTAAGTAATCCCAAAATCTTCGACTTTTCTTTTAAAATCATCTTGTATGCAATATATATACAAGATATACATGAGAGCGAAAAAATATTTAAAAAATGTGCAAACGCACGTTGATATTGAACGACTTAATTGGAATTTTATTTTACCACTCGATATTAGTGCTGTCTTAATCTTTCCTATTTCTAAAAAGAAAATTTAGTTTTAAATTTTCTTACATATTCCATATTTACGAATTATATTTATATACAATATAAATCGTATTCGCAATCAGGTATTTTTATATTTGAAATATCTTACCTTCTCTCTCTCTCTCTCTCTCTCTCTCTCTCTCTCTCTCTCTCTCTCTCTCTCTCTCTCTCTCTCTCTCTCTCTTTATTTCTTCTTATTTATACACACGCGTAATAATCGCGGCTTTAATATTTCCTGGATTTTCGGATGCGAAAATAATAGAGTGTGAGCAAAATCAATTGTGAAATATAACATGTAGACACCGAATAAATTGAAACATTATCCAAAATGTATTAATATCATGCGTGTCCACAGAATACTTGGATTTGTGTTTCCGCGTTACCACGAAGTAACTTATGTTTCGCTACTGCCTGGGAATTAATTAAAATCTATATATATATGTATATATAATATATACACACAAACACCTCACACGCACATGTAATTGTATCTCTCCAAAAACATTATACGCGACTGTCCCAGAAAACACGTATGTGTCATTTAGACGCAATCAGCCGGATACGCTGCGTCAGCAATGCAAGAGGGACGTGATATAATTTTCAAGAGCATATCGTTTTACTTTTATATGCCGGAGACTGTGAAAGATGTTAGTATAATTTATTATTTAACGTTTGTAATATTAAGAAACAAATCAATTAATTTTTAAAATTATCAATTTAACAGAAAAAGAATAGCGTAAGTCAAAGAAAGAGAATAACAAAGTTTTTTAAAATTTCTCTACACTGAAAGAAAAGATCGGCTGAACATGGCATTGCATTTTCAATCGAAATTCTATATTGACATTGCGGATAGGCTAACACGACCAAAAATTGGCTGCTGCGACAAAAAATTGGCTGCTGCCACCAATTAAAAATACTATGCCATATATTTTATCTAATTTACTGCAGCAGCCAAATCTTTTCTTTCAGCATATAGAAATAAAACATTTTAATTCCCATTTATTATATCTATATTTCAAGAAGAATTAATCGTAGACGCAAAAATTCGAAAATGTTCATCTACGTAGAGCATGCGGAAAATGCTCGGCGCGTGCCGAAACTTTCCATCGTCTTTCCGAGGCATCCGATAAATATCTTAGAGGATAAGTAGATCCGTTAATAATCTCGTTTAATACGCTTAAGACAATTAAGTTACGATAAGGTTGTAAAATCCTGTGATGAATCCTGTGTCGTTGCGCGCAGGAACAAGTAACATTATAATGAAATATTACGTCGCGTTAAAAGAACAAGAATAGACGTTTGTGACAGTAGACGAAAAAATCGCAGAATGCGTAAAACCACTTTATAATAGCGCGCGCGTATACAATTAGTCGCGGATCTCTAATTTACACGTTTACGCAATTCAACGCGCGATAATTAATTGCTTTAAATCCGTGATAATTTACGCCGCCACATTTCGAAACAACGACCGTTCTACATGATTGAAAATGGTGAAAAGGGTTCACTGTTAAAATATATAAATAAATTGTTAGCCAATTTATTTTCTTTTGTAATATGGAACGATGAAATAACACTTACAAATTAAAAGAGAAATAAAAAATATACAATTACACACGAATATATTACACAATTATTGTAGGATATAAATGCGATATATTGAAAATTATGTACTCACACAAACACACACACACACACATTCATACATATATATACATATATGTGTATGTATGATATATACATATATACTTCATATACTATATGAAGAACATTTTACTAAATATAACAAAATATAGCATTTTCTAAATCACGATATATTACATATAAACTTAAATATTATAAAAATCTATAATAACGTTAACTAAAAGTTCGATTATCTAATTTCACAAAAATTAATTCATATTAATTCATATTAATTATTTTAGATAATTACATGATAATTATGGAAGAACAAGTGCATTATACATGCATTAAT
This sequence comes from Acromyrmex echinatior, assembly GCF_024713525.1. NCBI lineage: Eukaryota > Metazoa > Arthropoda > Insecta > Hymenoptera > Formicidae > Acromyrmex > Acromyrmex echinatior. Next base: position 10,504,735 of record NC_141855.1, on the reverse strand, counting down.
TCGTACAAGTTACACTACATCACATCAAATTGCTATTTAGTCCATTTAACGATGTCATGTACAGTGATTTTGATAATGATCAAGATTTCGACACGTACTAATTAGAAATAAAACTTCCCTTGTAAATGAAAGCACGTGGGGAAATCACAGAGGGAAGCAATTATTCGCAAATCACTGATACACAATTTTGCATCGAATCTCAATGCGCATTATGTTTCCCAAAAGGATTACGTACGTTCCGACAACGAATCCGAATTAATTAATCTAGCTAATTCGCGAGGCGCAATACGAGGCAATGGTGTCGAAACAGAAAGATTTATTTTCAACGTGCATCGCGAGAACGAGAGGGCAATCACCATCGTGATAATTGAATTTTTATAATGATAGAAATTCTGTCGTTTCTCTCGTTCGTCGAATAAGCGTTTATTTGCCGACACGTTTTATGTATCCAAATGATTCGCGTTTTTAGTAAAGAATCCATCTGTGTTATCCACTTTCTAAATTAAATGCCATCTAGAATATTATTTTTTTGCTGCAACAAAAAAAAATGTTCTTTATCTCTCTCGTTTCCTCCCATTTTGTCGATTTTGCAACCAACGCTCATGCGTCTTCTTTAAATCACGATATGTGGTCGGGTATACGCGAAAAAATGTATCTATCAGCGTTTATCTATGATTGATAAATTTCGATCCGGTGCGTAACGACACAAAGCACAATGCGGCAGTCCAGCGATGATACGTGTAGAAAAAAAAAAGAGGAAGCTAGGAGGTGGGATGCCTCGGGACGTTACGGGGAGAGAGAGGAATACGAGCCATCGAAAACGGACTATTGGTCCAGTGGCACAATTCGTGCGCTTTTTCTCACGGTTATATACATGTGTGCGCAGCAAATCGAAATTCTATCTCTCGATGTTGCGTAGGAGGGAGCAGAAAGTGGTGAATCGGTAGAGAGTGCATGCGAACATCGTATTCGATGGCGATACCTGGCCTTCTATGTATATGTGGTACATAAACGGGACATGTGCGTGTGCATGCGTGCAGGTTGTACATGTACGTGTTGCTGCTGCAACTGAAACCAAATTCGACTGCAGAGAGGCCAAAGGGCTTTTTTTATACATTGCAAACCAACCGTATGCATGAACCGTATGCGAAATAAACGACAATGTGTGCGCTGCATTTTCTTTCCTTCCGTATAATCCGGAAGTGCAAGTATGCCAAGTCGTCCCGCTGTAAAAGGATCAATGAATTTATAACAATCGTTCTTACATTTTTGTTACGATCTTTTTTGTTACGCGCCGTTTGTTTACACGCGTTTAGCGTTATTTCATTAATTAATAAAAAAGACAGTCATTATTTTATTTTATAGCAGTACGTAATTTGTAAAAATACGCATATCTACATCATATTGTCATACGATATTTTATGATTATTAAAAAATCGTACAATTGATATCAAAATAAATTAAAATGCTAAATTAGAGATCAAATACAATTTTTCTTTTAAACGATCTTTTCAGTAAGATATATGCGAGCGAGATTCAAGAAGGGTGAAAAATGTACGTATATATATCTCACCGAGGCCGAGGTGAATACCAGGGTGCATAATTATCGGTCCACCTCGCAACGATGATTTTTACGTAGGGTACGTAGGGTACAGAATCAGACATCCGACGATGTCGTATTTCCGACTCGGACATTTTTCTATACGATATCGCCACACGATATTTCATTTTTAATCGTCGACAGTACGACGTCGAATCGGGTCAATCGGCTTTTCTTTCTAGCGGCGTTTCACTCCGTCGTGACGTTCAATTTCCTTCGTGTAGTCGTTATCGCTGTATTCAAAAGACGAGCGTGTACGATGTACGTGAACCACCGTGGCGACATGTATGGAAAGCTTTATGCGTGTATGCGGATACGATATTGACACGTCGGTCATCTGGTAAAAAAAACCTCAATCAAAAGTAAAGGTCTTTCGTGCGCGCAGCTAGTTTACATTTAATATTTATATATTGAGTTTTATAATTTCATGCATAATTGTGAACTACATATGTCTAGTGTTGCCTTTTCTCCTCGGACACTGTCCTCTTTTTTAGGATGTCCTGGCGGATTTTCCAAAGTGTCCAGGATAATTATGAGCGTCCGGAGTTTTAGAGATTCTTTTAAATTTTTTACTTTAACTCCTTTTCTGTATTATTCTGTATTAGTCCTAATTTACAATAGTAATCCTTAAGTTATAAGAAACTGACTAATCACAGTTGAATATAAGGAGAATAACCGATTCTATATAATTAATCAATTTCTTACATTAAATTAGTACCTACCACAAATTAACAATTAGATGTGAAATAATTATTCGTTTAATGCTCTAATCAATTTTACTAACCTGCATGCATTTTTATATATTGCGTCAGGAATTTCCAGCGAAATGCCCGGAGTTTTTAGCCTGTAAGTTCTAGTTTTAAAAATTTTGACATGGCAACCCTACATATATATGTCGCAATAAAAAAAAACGACAACCAAGGTATTTCGCATTTACGATCAACGTGCAAAACTATTCTCGAATTATTTAATCAAAATCAATATTCAGAAACGATATTTAATCGAAATTAATGTTCAGATAATTCAATTCATCATATCTTTTTAATTAATTTGTCACATAGTTGAATCATATATCAATATATATAAATGTCACTGCTAGAATGTTTCGAATTTTTTCTGCTTTATTCTTATACAAAAATCACAAAAGCGATTTACAAATATTTAATTAAATTACAATTAGTGTTTTGAAATAACAAAGTTCGTTTCACGATATCACGCTGATATAATAAAATCATTAACTGACATTTTCTATAAAACAAAAGTTATATTACTTCAAAACAATAATAATAAATTTTTAAACAATTGTAAAAAATTTTAATCAGAGGAATACATTTTTCACACTTCTTGAATCCCGCTCGCATGTATCTCACTGAAAAGATCAGAAGAAAAATTGTATTCGATTTACCGTTTTAACTTATTTGGGTATCACTGGTATCAGATATTCTAGAGCAACCAGAGTATCGAACTTTAGAACAACAGTCAGATTAAATATATATTTAATCGGTCGTACAAAAATAGAATTTTATAATTTCGATTAAGAGCAGCAGATACTTCAGTCTTTCGCAGTTGGTGGAAAATAAGAGAACCTCGAAAGTGCTCTAAGAGAGGATCTTTCTATCTATAATATCAAAAATGACGACTCGTTGGTAACCGTGCCGGGATGCAGAGTGCGAGTGACAGTGTTCCCTATAAATTTGCAAGAGGAGACTTTCGTATTCGCCTCGTAGCTTATCTCACGACGCGAGATGCCGACGAGCCGTGCTTCGTGCTCCGTGTTCGTACGCCTTATCTCGATCGCAAGATTCGACTAGAAGGGTTTGTACATACGGATGACGTGTGGGTGGCTCATATCGAACTATGCAAAGTTACGCCGTCACGTCGAGAAGAGAAGTAGACGAGGAGCTGGAGGAGGGAAAGAGCGGAGGGGAGGAAGCAACGTGCGAGTATCGGTTCGGTTTCCGATGCTTGTCGCGAAGAAAAGTCTACGAGACTCGAAATAACGATAAATCTCCGCGGTAGACTGCGGCATTCGAAGCTAATTCGCTTCGAATCGATAAACAAGAAATTGAACGTGACATGAATGGCGGATTACATGCCATACGAATGTACGCTTTTTGCCCTTTAATAGGATAATAGGAAGATATGAAATATCCTGTCTTTACACTTTTAAACAGCACTTTTAAGCAGTACTTTTAATAGAATTAAATCAATTTTATACATAGATTTGTACTGATGCGATATAATTTCTTTGAGAGGCATTTTGATTTTGCGATCGTACATTTCTTTTAAAGAATACTTTTAAAATATTCATCTCTACTGTATTTTAATTTATTCTTAAACGATTCTTTAACTATTTTTTCAACGATAATATAATTGCAAAATCGTCTAATGAGAATTTAATGTGTTTGGGACAAAGGAGAAAGAGCCGTATTGTCGTTTTCTCACTTATAATCCAAACATAGCCGTACTTAAGCGATATTAAAGTCCTTCTGCTTGATAAAAGTCAAGCCAATTCGAGCGGTGGACGTAGCAAACGGCAATTTCACGCGAGTATACGAAAAAAAAGCTTTTATCTTTCGATAAAACAACGCTTTTACTCTTAGCTCTCATCTTGTCTCGTCCTGTAAAGAGATCGCACGCAGAAGATCAGCATCAAAAAGTTATGAGATAGAAAGATCAAGTAATCTTCCCGTCTATTTTATTTTTGTATTAAAAGCCCTTCGATTAATTTTCCCTTCAATGCCGTCAATCTGTTCCGCGAAAAACGAAGAGAACCTCTGAAACTTCAACTTGAATCTATGATCTCTCTATTATTATTACTATCTTTTTTCCTTTTAAAACGACTGACATCCGTTATATCATAATTACGATGCCACCTCGCCAATGAGTAGAGACTCATTATTCGTATTACATAACGATGCTGCCTCCACTCTCTCGTTATCATATATTTCAGTCGAGAAGAAGACATCGTTCTTTTGCACATACAAATATTTTTCTCTTTCTCTATATACACACACAAACACACACATATATATATATATATATATACAAATCTATTTATTAAGATCAGAGAGAAAAGGAGAAAGGTAAAAAACGTGAATGTCTATCAGAAACAACTAAAAACATGCCTATCAATGTGGTGCAATTTTATGTCTTTCTCTTATATTTTTATTCTTAATATCTACTTTTCCTTCTTTCGCTTCCATCATTCCCACCGATGTGGCTATCGTGTTCTTATGGCCTCGAGCACTTTTCGAGATGCGCTAAATAGCAGTCAGGATAAAAACTTCGCGATCTCGATATCGCAGTTCTTAGTCTTTTCAGAAAGATTTCACTAAAAAAGGAAACTGTAAATAGGAGCGGATAATATACAAATTTCATGTATAAAAATAATTAATAATTTTTAACTTAAAATCACATGAATTAGAACATATTCCACATGTAATAATTATTTTTCGTTTGAAATTAAAAGAAAATTTGGATGTTAATCTGAAAAAGTGCATACCTTTCAAGTATATTATATAAATATACTATAATATTTTATTTAATTTTATATGATTTTATATAATATTTAACTAAATGTACATCTCACTTTTGTTCAGATAAACAATTTAAACTTGTTAGAAACGTCAATAAGAAGAAATTCAAAAGTATTCACTACTGTATATTTACAAAGAATAATTTTCGCACAATCCCACATACTATTCCCGGGAAAAAATGGTATATAATGGAAACGTTACATATATAATTATATATAGAATATATCAATTTTATATATAATTTTATATAATTTTATATAATTATATATGAAACATTTTTTTCCCGTATTGTTACAATTCGAAACTGAAATGATTGTTTGCTAGGTCACTGGCATAGCCGCAGTTCATGGAAGTAAATTAAAAGATATCCTTGTGAGATATTTTGGTAAAATAGGGGACTTTGGAAAATAAGATAAAAGAACTATACAAATAGATAATCTGCACGCACAAAAAGTTCCAGAAAAACTCACTCTTAAAAGTTCCTTAACGTGGTGCGAAGTTATTCTTGCAGGAAAAGAATTGAAAATAATAGCACAGACAAAATGTACTAGTTAAGTAATAGTGATAGTTAGAATAATGTAAAATAATAAAATAATTGCATAGTAAAATAAACATTATATCGCACATTATTCACGATAAAGTAATGTAAAAATTATATATGTATTTGAGGACCGTTTTATTACGCTAAAATTCTTGCGTTTGGTTTATGCATGTCATTCATTGTTCCAGCATAACAAAAATAATTTCAACGATTTTATAAAATAAGAATATTTCATCGGCGATTCGTAGTTATACTTTTGAAATTAACAAATTTCCCCCCCCCCCCTCTCTCTCTCTCTCTCTCTCTCTCTCTCTCTCTCTCTCTCTCTCTTGTTTTCTCGCTTAATGTACATCGAGAGAAACATAAAAAGTTGTAATTTAAAATGCGAAAGTTCCTAAAGAAAGTTCGATGTCTTCACTGCAGACATAATTTATATGTACCATACATATAAACATAATTTATATGTACCATACGTCCTCAGAGGATTGAGTAGAAACCGAGAAATACCCCCAAGCGAATTCACATCGTAAGCAGCGATGTCCCTACAGGGGTAAGGTGGATTTTGCCCCCTACCGCCCGGTTTTCTTCGTTCGCTTAGGTTCTTCGTTAGCGGTTTCGAGGGCGAAGTGCCGCGGAGTTAGCTAATTGGTTGAACGCCTCCGGCGGCTACTCCCTGAATCCACGATATATATACCAAATCCTTCTACGACCGCGCCCCCAACTATCCCGTATTTTCTCCTAGCCTGACCCAATCCTAGCTCGATTTCGTATCTATATCCCGGTATCTCAAACGATGTTAGGAGAAAGAAGAGCTGGAGGAATAGGAGAGCGTACTACTGTATACTTTCCGCGAGAAATCGCGTTTTCGGGACATACGCACGCGAATCTATGGGAAAAGCCGGAAACATTTTCGGGAAACCCGGAGTTTATCTTGGAAAGTTTTCGCCAATCGTGTCCGAGGATAAGTACACGAAATCCAAGATCTTGGCGGTGACAATGAGGGGACTTCTCTATTCGATATCCCTACCGTTCCCAATTTCGCCACAAGAGAATTGTTCCAAGATATCGCAAACTATCCTAAATTGTCGCAGTAAATATCAGGAGTATAATCTGTTATAATGTCGATGCTAGACGACGATCTTTATAAGGATCGTTAATATATACGTACAATCTGTTTCTGTCAGAGAAATACAGTGGTGGAAAATAAGAAAAATTTCATAATCTATTAATTTCAATGTATAAGAAAATGTAAAAAAAATGTAAGAAAAACTGATCAAAAGTGAAATATGAAGAATATTAAAATGTATTAATATTTTAATATAAATTATATTAAAAAATGTAATTTATTTCGCTTTGATATTACAATCCAATGTAATCGTACTAAAAAGATGAAAGAATTTTAATAAGAATGTGATTCGAAGATTGTGGCATTGATCGCAACCTTCCAACTTCCGATGTTAAGCATCTCAAAGTAATCGAACCTTGTATTAAAACTCCATTAACCAACATGAAGTCCATTAAAAATTGTTTTAAGGAATTTTTTTCTTATCGATTTGTTACCCCCTTGAATACGTAATACGCCGGGAATATTACATAACTTTGTTATTAAGTCTTCTAACTTTTTCACTACGGGTAAAATTAACATAAAACTCCCCGGGAAAAAAAAAATCTACAACTGCGCGAGAAAACGCGCGATTAATGATGCATACTGCGTTCGCAATCGAGCGAGAACGCCAAATATCCTTTTTATAAAGTACGATTGCACGTCCATTGGGTATCAACGCGTCTCCTCTCGCGAGTGAGATATACGAGGCGACGCGTAATTTTCACCTGCGCCGCTTTTTCGTCACGGCTCGTCGTTTCTCATTCGCGCGCGCGTAGAGTACATCGCGATTTAACGCGTTGTTGAGGGGGGGAAAGGGGAGGGGGGGGAGGGGAGGTAATAAATACGGCAAGTATGCGCGAAGACACACTGGCCGGCGCGACATGTATTTATCGCCGCAAGAATATCGATCGCGTTTCTCTCCGCGAACAGACCGTTATCATCGCCGATGATACGTCGGACGATGATACGCTCGTCGTGATTTTCCCAGGGAGGAACTGCGTTTTCGTTTTAATCGAAATGCGATGCACGCATTCGTGTAATTTCGTAATCACCTCGCGCGCAACGGAGCGGCCTGGCCGGAGGGCTGACGCGGGGGTGCGGGTGCAGGGGTGAAACGGCCGGGTTGAATTGAAAAACACGACTACCCGTTTCAATCTGACAGATAAAAAACTGGCGGGCGTGTAAAGTTTCGCTGTCGCGAGAATGATGCGATAAACGATCGCATGCGTTGCCGCACGCCGGGGTAACACCGGCGTTAACGCGTTTAAACGTTTTTAACGATAATCTGCATAACGCACGACGAGAGCGCGCGGTAGTACGCGCATCGGACGTGAAAGTTCAAAAGCTCGAAAGGGGGTTGCAGGACGTGGTGGTAACACGCGCGCTGTGTAACGCGCCGCGTATAATTACTGCGAATTGATTGCCGCGCGGGAATAACCCGGGCCGTTTATAAATTCAATGCGAATATTCATCGCGCGTTTATATCACGAACGGGAGATTGCAGCCGCCAATTAGTCGGATGTACGAACTTCTGTATTAGTTCTTTGTACGACTGTAGAGCAGAATCGCGACTCGCGCCGATCGGCGGCGATTGAAACGCAGCTTTTCGTTCCTACTTCAGCTTAAATTCTGTATATCGCGAAAGAGCGATATCCCTGCAATTGTTTGTATCCCTCCATTGGCCATGATTATAAATATGAACGTGATTAAACAGCGTCCGATAAAATAACATTTGTTATGAAATAATACTTCGGTATAAAATAACATTTGTTATTTTATTTTGAAATACATACGTAACAAAATACACCAATTTTTAAGTACGTCAATACTATCGCATCTCGTTTCTTTTTTCTTAATAAACGTAAATTGAATAATAAATTGCGATTCATTTTAATAAAATGCAATTTATTTAATTTATGATAGAAAATAAAAATCACTTTCTAGGATAGTTCTTTTACTCTTTGCTGTACTGGTCCATTATAGATACTCAAGTCACTTTACGCTTTTAGAAAAAATGTCATTATCTAATAAGTCGCTTCAAATCATTGAAATTTTCTAGAAATTAGGTTCTGAAAAATATCACAATATAATGTATTTTACTTGTCTAAAATTATTAAAAAATTTTTTTATTCAAAGATAATATTTTATTCAAAAGAACAAAAATATTTCAAAAATTATAATAAAAATTTAAGTAAAGAGGTCGTAACTTGACGGAAGTATCAAACCAATCATCCGGTCCATGATAACATTTCGCATATATTTTTTATATTATCATCTGCTGATAATATAAAAGAAATTCTAACATATGATATGTTATCGACTGAAAGTAAAACAAAATAATTGTGAAATTTATTTCATATAAATATTATAAAAAATACTATATCATAATTACCTAGAAAAAGAAGTCTAAAAATATATATAAGAATGATAAAATTTTTTAATAAATGAAAAAAAAAGCAGAGTAAATTAGTTTCTCAGTATTATGGCAGAGGACGTTGTAGTCTTTTTCTGCAATTGAATATACTTTCGTGAGAGGAATACTCAGGAATAATGTTACATATTCACATTGATTAAAATTCCCAAATATGTTTACTTAAAACAAAATAAATATTTAATCGTGCGTTAAAAAGAGAGAAAACGAATATTTTAAGTGTAAAAAATGGAGGACACAAACAGACTGATTACTCATTTTTCATTGTTGAATTTAGTTTTTTAATTTTTTATAAATTTGCCACCGATAGACAATTAGATACATTAAGAATAGAGTTAAAAATAGAAAATAAAATTATTTTTATTAGGGTGCTTCGTGCTAAAAGCCCTTATCATTTTCAAATAATTTCCTCATCCACTCCAAACTGTAGCCCTTCCGACAACCCTCTTCAAAGGTAAAAGCGAGAGGGTCAGTTACGCGAAAAGCGTAATAATGCATCGATGCATGATCGAACAAAGTGGAGCCTGGCACAAAATGCGGCGCATGACCACGCGGTGGCACTCCGATAACACGCTCGAATAATAAGGATAGCGCCCGGAGAGGATACAGGGTTGGATACGCACGCGTGAGCCCGCGTTCGGGGTCCGTCTTCCGTTTCCAGTCCGGTCACTATGATGCGCGATGTGGAACCGAGTCGAGAATATTGTAGAATATGTGGCGATTCTATTACGTTCAAAATTTATTGTAGATGCATCTGTAACCCCGCTAATTGAATTACAAATTTGGCTGGTACTCTTTTATACAATACGATATTTAACCACCCTCATACATTTTTTCACGACAAACTGAACCCATTAGTTACTACAATATCATGATCATTATGATAATTAGAGAACGTCAGTATCTTTTAAATAAATAACATCATACATGATTTAAAATTTCTTTTATTCCTACATTATATTATATATGATTTCGCATTCACATGCAAGCTAACAATTAGACTCGTACATATAAGAACGTATATTCAACACTCGCGAATATTAAATTTCAATAAAAGTATAACTGTTAAATTTTCAGCTCGAGCAATTTTACTTTTATAGCTCCTGTCTCATTACTCTCATGACAAATACATTATTATGATTATTTCTACGAGAGAAATATAAAACATACATGGTCTTTAAATAAATTGACTTCTAACTCATAAATAATAGTCAGGCTTTTACATAACAGTCTCATACTTTTATGTAGTCAGCCTTATGAATGCATAAATCATTATCGAATAAAAAGAAAATTCTTAACGGCTTAATTTCACATTAACTCGCATCGTTCCGCATCCTGAACGCTCACTCTATTTACCGCGCGCACTTTCTTTCCGCGCCGCGTACTCCGTCGCGTCGCGCTACTTCTCGGACATGAGCCCCTTTCGCGAGAAGATTCGAATTCTTTCTTTCGACGAAGCAATCGACGATCACGGAATATTTGCGGCCAAGATTTTTAATACGACCGCATTGTCTCCGCAACTTTCTCTCGTTGCGTATAAACTTGCATCGCTGGTGCCACGTGGTACCACAATAGCGCCAGCATTGTAATTGTATGTCTCGTGGATCTTTACGCAGTAAATAACATTTTCTACTTTTATTAAACGGATTCTTGTTAAATTTCTTATGTTGAATTTTTAATATAATCCAAGTGTTAATTCGATATAACATTTAATTATGTTATTTAATGTTTTGTATTAAATTAATAACATTGACACTTTTTAATGATAAAACGACACAATTTATGCACAGAAAAGATTGTTTTGCTAAAGTATCTAAATATTTAGCATACAGATCTCAATTAAACCATCAATAATTACGTACGATTTATCTCAAATGATGAACAATGCTGTAAAAAGTTTTGATATTCTAGTAACTAAGTTAAGCATTATACATAGTTATTTTGATGGTCCAATAAAATTATTTTTGGATCGATATCTAACTTAATTTTTAGATATTTCAATAAAATCGTGTAAGTAGAAATCAAATAATATTAAAAATAATATAGTTGTAAAATGTTTTTAACTAAATGAATAAAAGATGAATGTTGAGAAGAAGGTGATTTATTATTACCCCAGTTACATTTTACACAATAACTTTGTTAATAATCAATATTTAAGTTTAAAACTTGATTTATTAAAATGTTATTAAATCGATTCTGGACTTAAAGTTACGAAATATTTATTATTTAGAATACTATTAATAAAAATGTGACGACATTGCATAATGACTTGAGAAAAAAATGGGTAATAATATGGTCTTCCCTAAAAATAGCCTTAAAATATTAATTTTGTTTAGAAAACAGTTTGTTTTGATTACAAAATTAACAAAAAGTAAAACATTTAAAAATATATATTCAAATGAATGTATATACATTTACATAACTTCCGCATATAAGCTGCTCAATACTAAAAATCTCAGTAAAAATAGTACACGTAATATAAACAATAGATTAACAGTAGAGCTACAATCATCAAATAATTATTTTGATATGAAAACCTCAAAAAAGAAGACGTGAGTAATTAATATTCATAAAGGATCACATTAGCAAAATGCCATGCTATTGTTTAAATTTGTATAACACAAAATATATACAGTCAAATAAAATGTTAAATAGCAAATAACACACTCAAAAATACGTATATTCATCTCATAATACGTTCAAGTTTAAAAAAATGACGAAGTAGGTGTTATTAAATACTAAAATGTATCTTAGAAACGTTTCGAAATACTTGAAAGTAAATATGCGTTATAATAAATGCTATGAGTATTGGTATATTAGCGTCATAGTGTAACGGTGAGTTACTGAACAAATAATTCCATAAGTAATCATTAGGATTAGTTATTTGATAGCGGAGATATTAAGGGAAGCCACAGTACACTGATCATAATATACTATCTTCTCCTCTAAATATTGATTTTACTGATAAAATATGCTTTCACAATTTGTCATATTTCTTGTGTTATTTTTTCACATGTTTATGTTACTTCATATATATATATATATATATATATATATATATATATATATATATCTTGTATATAAATGAATACAAAAATTAATACAAAAAATTATGGAATGTACCGTTTGAAATACATAAAATGTATTTAATTTAATATAAATTCAACTGTATATGACAATAAAAAATTTTTCCTACGTGATTCAACACTTGTGTCAATTATGTTATCTTTATCGATGAAGAAAGAAAATACTTAATTTATCTGGAGACAAATAGTGTCTCGGTATAAGTTTATTTTATGAAAAATATTTCTCTACAAATTCTATATGTTTCCAAAGACTGACAATTTGTGATCTTCCAATAGCTTATACTTTATTGATGAGCAAACAATAAACACGTTATTGATAAGTGACAGCAGTTTCTCTAGAGAGACAATCGATAGAGGACATTAAATAATAACAGTCAAATTACAGAGGAAAAGGACTCGAGACGAGTGGGCGGAATAGTTTGCCGAGCCAACCAATGAGAGCGCTGTGTCGGTTTGCGTGGAGATACGACCCCTTCGAACTCGAAGGCGGCTCATTCGGTCGGTGTTTACTGCCACTGAATAGATCGTGCGCGCTTCTACGTGACTATGATCGTCAATTACTTCAGTGACAAGAACTCGTGGCTTTTTTTTAAACAAAGACGACCGAGAATCAATCATTAAGTGATGTCGAGCGATTTAGTAACAACGGCCAACAAAGTTCTCATTTATTAAAAAAAAAAATCATTTCAATTTATTAAATAGAAACGTTAAAAAGAAGTTTTATAAAAGATTCGTGTTCTTCTGTTAACATTGTTTTCGCCGTGAGTCGAGTTGGCGATAGTTCTAGTGAAAGCTCGAGATCATTTCGATCGCCCCGCGGACTTTCGCGCTGTTAGGCGCGGTAATAAAATGCAAACCTCGGGCGTGCTCGCGCCGCTTCAACGGATTTCCGAACGGGAGACTCGCGAGTGAACGTTCCGTGATTAGGAGTGATTTGCCTCGATCGATGGCGAAATCCATGGCAGAGAATGCGTTTATCTGCGAGCGCGATCTATGACTTGGCGAACGTATAGCGCGGGTGTGTGTTACGGATCTGTATTGTGAATTGTGTTTGATCTTCGACCGCGCGTGCACGTGTTTCTTCACGTGTTGCCGCTCCGATTATTTTCTGCGAAGGACAAGTCGAAGGAAGCCTCTCTGCATGAAATTCCATCTACAAAATCCCTACAAACATTCGAATAATCCCCACAAATATTCGATCTGCGTATTTTAAGATGCTCCGATTTGTAAGCCATCGGATTATCAGACTGTTCACGCGATAAATCTCCAAGCGTTCTCCAAATCAGTCAGAAGACAGCCCAAAAAGCCTTAGACGAATCTTTTCCTCGACAGTCGCTTAAGATGCTTTGATTGAGTCGATTACGAGTTTTCTGGTCCCACAAAGATGACGTTCGATCGCTCGATCTGTTTGCCGGTGTTCCTCCTCGTCATCTGCGTTTCTTGCACCTTTGTTTTTGGCGACCAACAATTTCTGGAGAAACCGCAACCCTATCAGGAAGTGTCGTCCGGTGATGACGTGAGATTACGTTGCATAGTACAGGACAAGGGTGGCCAGTGCATCTGGCAGAAAGACCGAAGACCGATAGGCATACAACCAGATAAGTACGAGTGGGCGAACAGCCGCGGCAACGGGGATTGCTCCCTTGTGATAAGACGAGCCAATTTACAGTTTGACGATGGTTTCTGGGAGTGTCAGGTTACTTCCAGCGACTTTATCCGCCAAGATGCACTTTCATCCGAACAATCGAGACTGCTCGTGAAGGGTGAGGATCCGATTTGATTCTGTCAACCTTCGACGAGACGTTACACATTTAGATATTTATATATTTTTCGTACAAGTAAATAAGGAAAAAGTAAATATATTATTTTTTTTTGATAAGTATGAGGAATTTAATGTTACATTGAAAGAAATTTGCTAATTTTAATATATATTTCTTTGAATAATATTAACTATTTACTTATAGTAAATAAATATTTACTCAATGAAAAATAATAATTAAATCAAATTAATGGTTTTTGTATCAAATAAATATATATTTACATTTAATAAACGCTTACTTAGAACTGTTTAAACAGATATTTACTAAAATTTATTATTTTTTCAATTATTCAAGTATTGTATGATTATTTACATAAAATAACTACTTATATAATTTATAGTTGCATAGCATATTTAAAGGTAAATACAAAGACAACAAATAAAATTATTATGAAAAAGTTAGCACTTCCATTGCTTACACATGCTAATGCACTTTTATATTTTGATATCGTTTATGCAATATATTGACATGTTTATTGCAATCTCAAATACAGCTTTAGCTGTATAAATATAAAGCGCTCTCAATTTATTTGTTTGGAAAAATGGTAATAAGGGTCAAAAAAGGATTAAAAAAATATAAATAGATAGAATGATTATAAAAATAAATATCATTTTCCAATGAAACTACTTTTAATTTATTTTTCGTTATAAAATGTTATAGTTATAAAATGTTTACATTAATTTGTGAGGATGCTTTATACTTATGGCCAAGGCTGTATTTCGTTGAAACGCGTGGAGTCGTTTGGAAGAATCGTTAATATTCCGCGAACATTGACCTCGAGTGATGCAAGGAAACACACAAAGCAGCCGTTATGCTCTACTTTCCTATAATTTTGCAATATCCGTTAATGGAAATTTGGTCGAGAGTGGCACAATCGGTTCCTTTTAGCTATTCCCTGTTGTAAGAGCAATAATGATAAGATCACGGTCATAGTCTATCCGTAAAAGGAAGCAGAAGGAACCAAACTCACATCTATTTCTGTCTCATTCTATCTTATCTAAAATGCACCCTAATGCGTGTTCCAGTGAAACCTAAAGAACCTCAACTGGAATACGGTGGGACCGTTTTGGGCACCACCCTAATGCTGCAGGAGGGGCAGGAAGTAATGATTTCTTGCGTTTCAAAATACGGAAACCCACCCGCCGTTATCAAGTGGTAAGCTTGACACTTTGTCCTTAAATATTCGAACAATATGTATTGCGTCGATAAAATTATGTTGATAACGTGAAAATAAAATGTACAAGGAAAAAAGAGATAATTTTTAATTGGAAAAGAATTTAAAAACTGAAAAATAGTGATAGGAATGTGCAGCAAACATTCTATATGGAATGTCTGATATCGATTTAACGCAATACAACTTAGATAAATACCTGAAGCATTTATTTTATCTCTTTCTAAATTTATCTCGATAATAAGGAAAAATTGTGATTATTTCTCACTAAGAAGTGTTCTAACATGACACCGATAAAAAGGATGATAATAAAAAAAAATCGTAGAAAAAAAAATGTTAAAAGGTTTAGTATTTATATCAGATAATTATGGATGGGCCCATTTGTCTCAGACGATCTTTTACCTGAGACAAGGCGATTAGAAATTAAATATTTTTTACTTTCGGGCAACAAATCGGATGACTATCGGAATGCTGACCGTGTCTGCTGATCTTGATGGAATGAAATCTTAGTAACGGTCTATTAAAAAAATATCAAATAATTTATTCCTTTTTATGAATAAAAAATTTATGAAAAAATTTACGAAAAAATTTCTTGAAAATAAACAGTGAAAAAAAGGATAAAAAAAACATCCTAAAAATAAATATTTTCTGTAAATGTGAACCTTTCTGTATATTTTAAACTATTCCCCTAAGGCTAATTTATTTTTCGAGATATTTGAAAATTCTGGGAGTAATTATACAAAATGTGTTTATCTTTCCCAAGAATGATGCATCAACAAAAAACTTTGTTCATAAATCTTATTTTTGGAGATATATACATTATCTGCTGGCGTTAAACATCAGGATATCAATCCTAGAGCAATTCTCAAATAGTTACTGATATGATATATAATATATCAGTATATATGATATATAATAGTAAAACTTTTTTTGACTAAACTGAAAACGCTAAGAGGTCCAAGATAAGATTCGAATTGCGTTTGATGACGCGGCGACGTCTCATCGGCAGGCTAAGTAGCGCGCTTTATGTACATTCCTATGTTACGTGCCTGCACTTGTTTTCTTACCTCTCAGAAAATACGGCTGTTTTCAAACATCACGGTGGTTCGTACACTGCCCGCTGATCCGAGAGCCGGTCTGGTGCAAGAAGCCGTGACGTTATGTTTATGCAGGGAAGGGCCACGCGGAGGGATCGTCGTTTTGGTTTACGGTCCGCTGAATTTAGCCGCGCCTTATCTACGTTCTTATGCGATGTAAAACATCTGTTCCTCAGGATGGCACGCGCTTCTTTTGGAAGCTTATGCCCTCGATCATTCCCAGCGGGAGAGAGCGAGAGGCAAGAAACCAGCGGGTGTAATTTAAGTCCTGAACGGTGGCATATGTAGCTCCTTCATAAGGGGGACCCATTGATGAATGGGTCTTTTGAGAAAAGCTAAGTTTCCGATGCGAGGGCTTGGCCGTTATCCCGTTTCATTGTGTGTAACTTCTTGAAACACATGTAAATAACGTCTTAAAGCCGTTCTAATCTCTTATAAGCCTCTCCTTTGTACGTCTCTTAAACTTTTGTGTCGGGTGGGTCCGATTGTAATTTAGCTTCTTTATTTTACTGCGTTGGAGTTACGACCTTTTACTTTTGCACATTTACGTGGAAGACATACGGCGATCGAATTGTACTTCGGGAGAACAGCTCGTAACAGTTTACGTTCCCACGCATTTATTTTAGGGTCACGGTACTAATGAAGAATTTTCGGTCCGGTGGGACTCGTCTGAAACAATATCAGCCGCGCATTCTTTTACGACCGATAATAGCCACGCGGTTTAATGATCCCTGCCCAGTTTTCTTTTTCTTCGCGTTGCGGACACGGCCATGCCGAGTATAATTATGTAGATTATAGCCATAGAAACCGAGAAACTGGCCGCAAGCGTAGCCCCGCCGGCCGCCACTGCCGCGCCTGTGAATCACACTAGAAAAGGGTACAGACCTTCTCGACGGCACTCTTCTTTTTTTATGGGAAGAAGGCCGGCCCATTTAACGGAAACTGAAGGATTTATGTGAACCACTCGCGGAAATGGTCCTGCATATGGAATCATATTGTCCTGGACTAATCGTAAGCATCCAGCTTCCGTTTACGCGTCTTTATAACATATCGAATATGGAACAAAAAAAAATGAGGATCTCCAAGTACATTGGCAAACATAGTTGAAAAAGATATTTTTTCAAATAAAAGTTTCTCATAATTTTAAAAGATAGAACGTATGTAACAGTCCTTTAAAATATTACCGATATTTTTTTTTTTAGAAGACTATTTTTTTAATCATTCTTGTATATTGAAATATTAAATCATTTAAAATATTTCATATTTTATTCTGATATATATTTTGATATAAAATATGAAATATTTCATATCTCTTTATATAATTTAATTTTATATTATTTATAGGCTCATTTCACGCTTAAAACTAATAAATTTAGGTGTCATAAATTTGGACTCTCTTTTGATTTTTTTTAACTTGGAATCAATTTTTTAAGCAAAAGTGGGAATTATTATTTGTCAAATTTCCATTGTGAGAACTATAATTATCTTTAGAACTAATCTTTAAATTATAGTCTACTGCTTAAAATTAAATGAGGTGTTAAGGTGTCTGATACTTAACAATTTGCTCACAAATTTGCCCGCCAGGTTCATAGGGAACAAGGAGGAGAAATCTTACACGCAAAGCAACGCAACGGAAGTGGATAATCTGAAAACCTGGGCAGCTCATAGTTTTCTACGGGTGCGTGGTCGAAGGGAGAATCACGGTCTGCCGATCCGATGTGTGGCCATGCATCCGACGAGCTTAACACCGATGAGCACAGAGACGCGACTGGATGTTCATTGTACGTAAAATCTGTATAGAGCTAATGGAACAACCAAAAATTATAAATATTTATCAATATTCTCAAATATCAAACGATAATCACAGAAACTTGTTCAAAAATTGTTAAACCTAATATATTTCTTTTGGAATAAAAATTAAAATTCATTTTGTCCTTGTTCTGTAACTTGACAAATTTATCTTTGCATATCGTTTTAATATATTTAAAATATTAATTTAATATATTTAAAAAAGTAGATGTTTTACGTGTGTTAGAAAGTTACTTTTTAAATAATAATAATTATTATTTATTATTACTATTATTATATATTATAGTATTATTAAACTATAGATATATGAGGAGCAGATTTTCAAAATGCGTTTTGTCCAAATTTGATTTTTTTAATTAGAAATAGCGTAATATTTGATGTTGAAAGACTTATATTATAAGCTACTTTGAGATGTTCAGAAAGCATTTTTTCATCGTTAATTTTTATGATGAAAAAACATAGACATTTCAAAATGCAATATATTTTTTAATTATAGACAAACAAAATGCATTTGTTTAACATTTTTAGTAATTGTTTAGCAATTTTGTTTCATATTCCACATCCTACTGATTGACTATTGTTATTTTATGTAAAGTGCGTAATTTTCTTGTATCCGTAGTTTCTTTATTTCTTATTTTCTGAAAATGACAAATTTTGAACAAAACGCATTTTGAAAGTTTACTCCTCATTTTTACATTATTATTTTTTAAAATACTTTTTAAAATTTTCTTTCTTTAATTTTCATTACTGTAACGAATCTAAAATGACTTGAGGACAAGCGGTTCGTTTGTGCTCCTAAGCTGGACAAAGCAAAGTCAACACGTGCATAACAGCAGTGCTTTGCGGTTTCAGATTCGCCGGAAGTGCGACTCGAAATGGGTCCGCAGCCGCTCATGGCCGCTCCGGAGGATTCGGTGAGTTTCTTGAACTTGAAGTGCCTGGCGGATGCTAATCCAGTCCCAAGCATCAAGTGGTTCAAAGACTCGGTGCCGCTCGACCGCTTATTAATCGACGCCACATTTTCGTCATCATCATCGTTAATACAAGGCAAAACGACAGAGCTGAACGACACCGTGTGGAGTGCCAAATTGCACTTCGAGCCGGTCACGAGGAGTGACGCCGGCCTATACTCATGCAAGGCGATAAACAACGTCGGTGAAAGCGCTCCCGCGAGTTACAGGCTCGATGTGCAATGTTCGTAGAATTACATTATGTACCTCGCTCCGATATACTTTACCATTTTCCTTTCCCTGCTACCTTTCCCCTTCGTAACTATTTAAAAGCAATCTACGCATCGCTTAATGCCTTTCCTCGGAATGACGAGGTTCTCTTCCTTCATAGAATTGCGTCATATATAAAATTTTTTATGTACAATAAGATTATGCATCGTGCTACTGTGAAAGTTGTAATTCTTAAATGCTTAACTCTTTTCTCCTACGTAAAAAAAATAAAAGGGAGATTTGAAATATTTATAGAAAAATTTCAACGTAGTTTCACTTTGAACTATTTTCCTTTATATAATAATTGTTTTATTTATTTATTCGATGTAAATAAGAATGTTTATTCCACTCTACTGATAGATACAAGATAAAAAACGGATGCGTATTTCTTATATTTCTTAGATGGACCGAAGGAGAAAAGCAAAGACGGAAACATCACGTCCGAGAAAGACATGGAAAATATGGCGCTGTTAGGTTCCGCCGTGGCTCCCTTTGAGTGCTCCGAGTTCGAAGCTAATCCGTCTCCTCAATACAGATGGGTGCATCTTCGCGGTAGCTTGGCGGAACCGATCGAGAATCGCGTGCAGAACAAGGGCGGTGGTCGACGCCTCCACCTCGAGAACATCATGTGGTCCGACGAGGGAGAATACCGTTGCATTGCCTTCAACACAATCAACGGTGTTAAACGAGAGAGCTCCAGTAGCACACGCTATATGCTGCGTGTGACTGGACCGCCGGAGATCCAGATCAAACCATTGCTAGGCGAGAACGTCTTAGAGTCCATTGGATGGGCAGGAGAACCCGTGCACAGACTCAAGTTCCGATTTTGCTCGCGACCGCCACCGAAACTGGTCGCTTGGCAGTGGGGCAGTTCTCATCTTCGAGCCGGTATAGAAAAACGTCATTTTAATGTTCCATCACGTGATTTTGCTCAACCACAGTTCAAAACAGTCTCAGTTCAATTCTTATTTATACCGAATTCAATCATTTGTACTACACTAGATCAGTGCATATTAAAAGCTGTTTGATATGAAATTAGCAAAGTTAAATGTAAAAGTATATATTTTGAACGATTAATTATCTGCTAATGATATTGTTACGTTAACAAAATATATGTGTATCATTACATTATCAAAATTGATTATATTGTATCACTGCATTGAAATATTTTATATAAAGCAGCTTTTAATATGCACTAATCTAGTATAGTGCGAGTGATCGAATTCATCATTAAATAAGTCTTTTCGCAAAACAGACTATTCTTCGCAAAACAGACTAAATACTGAATTAATACTAACAATTATAGAAATTATGCAGTTCTATTCATACTTTTAGAAAATAGCATTCCAATAATAATCAGGCTAGATAAATTTAAATTATACAGTTCAACTGCACGAGAATTTAATTTTGATGATCGAGTCACTAATAAATCATGTTTACGTTACTTTTTTATTTAATCCTTCAAATTTTCAACAGGAGAAAGCATTAATCCAAAGTACGATGCTCTACCGTTGGAACCCATCACCGAGAATCAAATGCTAACCAACTGTTATTGGGCCAAGCTGGAAATCAAGGATTTGCGAAAGGAGGATGCTCGGATGTACATTTTATTAGTGGAGAGCGAGAAGGGTCACGACTCAACGAACATCAAATTGATAGTGAGAGACCCCACGGAGACGCGCGTAATAGCCGCAGCTGTGACGGTCGGCCTGTTATTCCTGTTACTGCTGATCTCCATCAGCGTGTACTCGCTACTGAGGATGCGACGCAGACGGTACCGGCAAAAGGTGGAGGAGGACGGCAGCATCGCGGCAGATGCACTTTATAGTAACGGTGCATCGATGGATCAACAAAAGTCCATCAATTCGTCCCACGTAAAGACCTTCGCAAGAAAGTCTAGCTTGGATGGCAGCCAGGGCGTGTATGATTACAGTCGCATCGCGAAGCAGACGCGTGCCATGAGCCCGGAAGCGCTGAAGGTCAGAAGAGCGCCGGCAGTCTTACAACCGCCCACCATCGTATAAAATATACGGATCTCCATCTCTTTCATTGATACCGAGTCCCCTCTCCTCATCGAATCCTATTCCTTCCACAACAACAATAAAATCTACCTTTTGTTGTGTATTCACATATCCCTTTCCATCACACATCAATCTCTCATCCCTTTATTTTCTTCTTAGAACATTTTTTTCTTAGATATTTTTACTATTTACTATAGAGTGTATGTGTAAAAAATCAGGTATTTTTTAATTATTTTAATGATGTGGTATACAATGTGTATATTTGTATCGAATGTTATAGTCTGATATTTATATCGAGAACACAAGTGTCCTCGCGAGATTATTGACTGTTGTTGCGTATCTTTGTAACGTTAAGCAATTAATTTTTTCTTAAATTTATTTATTATATACTGTTCATTGTATTTTACCATAGTAAGTAAGACTACAATGACAATCTGCCCATCAAAATGTAGGCACGTCGTGATAAATATTGTATGAAGAACTCGCATACCGGTGCAAAGTATAGTCCGCGTCATCGGAGCGGAACGAAGCGTAACTTTAATAGCGGTCGCATCTCAGCGATTTTAATAGCGGTTGCGCGACGAGGCGGGATTAGTGCAAAACTGGACCTCACGGAAACTGTTATGTACAGTTCCCGATTTTGATATTTCGATCAACATGTATTTTAATGTGGAAGAAATTTTATGACTGAAACGAGCCCCTTGTTTCGAGAATAATGCAAAATATTATTTCAACTTTATATGTGTTCGAAATAAATGATTCAAGTAGAGAATAAGTATTTTTGCGGCAATCATCATTCATTATACAAAAATAAATTAGACAAAACGTATTATTAAATAGTATTAAATATATATATATATATATACATACATATATATATATATATATATATATGCATATATAAAATATAGAATATATAATAAAATAGTATTACAGTAAATAGAAAAGGGACAATCTTTCTACTTATTGTTGCTGCATATCGCCTTCTTGTTGATCCTGTTTCAAAACAGCTGTATGCATGGCTTTCAGAAATTTGGATAGTACAGTTTTGTTCGTAGATGTATAAAGAGCATGCGCCAAAAATGGTATTTTTCTTAAAGTACGACCAGTTAAGCCTTCGCTCTCACGGCTAATTTCCAATAGTTTCAAACTATTCTTAGTGCCTGCATGTTCTGTGTAACCAAGTATCTTTAACTGCGATATGGCAAATATCTCTTCATTTTCCAAGATTCCAGTCTGGAACATGTTTATTAAAATAATATATATAGCAATATTAACTAAGGAATCTCCTTAATACTTAAGTAAATATTTTAATATGTCTCATATAAAAAATTATTGATAAATGAAATCTGAAATCTAAAATATGTATTATTAATTCTGTTATCAGTGGCAGATTTATACATTTTTGCACTCTAGGCTCTACTTCTTGACTCCTTTCAAGACACTTGGCGTCCCTTTCAGACAAATGAACAATAAAAAAAAGTTGGCTATCGAAAAATATCACTAAAATATCAAGATTTGATTTTTATACGCCAATATATTACTTCAAGGTACTAAATTGACGATTATTGCCACGACTGACAATCCTACACAAATAAAATTTATTTTAATTTTGATACTTAGAAGGATGGCGGTCCTAAGCCTGAGCCTCGTAGGCCTCTGTCTAAATCCGCTACTGGTCATTATAGTTAGTATATTATTGTTATTTATATATTATTGTATTGTATTTCGCAGAATTAAGAACACATTAATTCCTTACCCTCATTAATTCCTTTAAGCATGAATGATAAATATTATAAATAGCGATTTCAGATGGATATCCAAGATACTGTTTTATGTCCGCTCGATCTATAAACGCAAGATCTATAGCTTCTGTCATATTACTTGTCGTCAAAATTAAAACGTTCGGATATCGTTTGATTTGATCCAACTGTGTGAGTAATGCGTTCACAACACGTATGGAGTCAGATGGTTCAGTCCCGTTGCTACATAATTTACGTGCATGCGCTAAGGATTCTACCTCATCAATCAGAATACATATCAGTGCTCTTTCATCTTGGACCAAATTTTTTATTTCGTCGAACAACTTCATAACAAGTTTTCCACTCTGTGCACAACAAAACATAAAATAGTATCGAATTTTTATATCAATGATATAATATATGAATTTTCTTATTTCTCTAATTGTGAACGCTATTAATATGTATATAAACTGAATTCTCTTGAATTTATTTCTACCCCAAATTTTAATCCTACATTTCTCTTCTAAAGTCAGATAAGAATAAGTAATAAAAATACATACCTCTGAAAACCATTTTGAAAATAAGCTGTGACTATTAATCTCTATAAATTTTCCATGAGTAAAGCGATTTCCCATGCGAATGACAGCTTTTTGTGCGAGAGCTTTGCACATACTGGTTTTGCCTGTACCTGGAGGACCATGTAACAATATCACTTTATTCCAGCTTATAATGTTAGAATTAACAGCGTGATCCGAAAATAACATTGTAGTCTCCACAAAACGTAATAACTAAAAAAAAATGGAAATAAAATATTAAAGAACCGTGTAATACAAGATTGTATAAAATATATTGCAAGTACCTGCAATGATACGTACAAAAGAATCATTTTATAAATTATCTACTAAATTTACTAACATTATTCTTTATGTCACAATCGTAATACAGATTTTCCCACATGTAGTGAAATTCCTGTGCAGGTAAGAGCCAGTGAGATGCAACTGGCAATTCATCAGAATCACATTGCATTGTTTCTATGGCAGCATCTTCCTGTGTCAATCTATAGATGTAATACTTCATTGTTGCTCCTTTAATTTTAACCTTTCCTCTCTAAAATAAATATAAGCATGTATCTTTACAATGTAAATGCAAAATCCTTCTGCGATAAATTAATATGAAAATTGATAATACCTCCATAAAGTTAGATGAGCATATTATAGATTCAACATGATCTCTAATAACTGTATTGTTAGAATCTTTACCAAACACAACGACATCGAGAGAAATCTCATGTAACAATTGTAATTCTGCATTTACTGCTTGTTCAATTATGGTTTTCGACAAAATACTGAAATAAGACAAAAGCAAATCACTTAATTTTTATTCACACATAATTAGAGTAAAAAAATCTCCGCAGACATAAATCTCTTGAAATTAATCTCAGATGCAATTGAGTACAGATTTAAGTATTACTGAATTGTTTATAAATAAATTAATAAATAACTTTAATTATGTCAATATTATATATTATTCCAATAAAATTATTTCAATAGCTTGTGTACGAAATTCATTTAGTCTTTATTTTAAAGTGCAACTTATATTTCTCTCAGTTTTCATAAAAATTATTTGATAAATAAGCAATATAATGAAGTTTATGACAATGTCATTTAATATTTATAAATTACATATCATTTTGAAGAAAAGGATTGACTAATCCTTCTAATCTCTTTTAAGGTTAACATAAATAATAATAATAAATTAGACAGATCTAACTGAAAATCAAACAACACATTCATAATCTTCATGAACACAGAATATCAATAAACAATGAAGTAAACAACCTGTTAGCACGTTGACACACTTCTACGTATAACACGTTGTCCTCATCCATCTCTACGAATGTTAATATGAATCTGACAGCGTAGGACAATTTATAACTTATATGAAACAAGAACCAAAGTAACCACTGTTATCACATGACACATGAGATTTCGATCACGTGCTTTTTTCTATTGAGAAACGCGTTCTGCTTTCTAGTTTCTCGGCCCTTTGTGTCGATTTTGCTTTGTTCCTGCTCGTGCCGGATTGCTTGGATTCAAAATTCGAAGTCGTTGAGCCATAAAGTGAAGAAACCTAGAAGTCGACAAAACAGAAATGTCCAGTAGATTCTAAAGTGTTCTAGAGTGCGCAATCATCGAGATGCCTTATCTGTTGCAGGTAATTCCGAGAGTTGCTAGAAAAGTCCCGTTGCTTTCTAGATTGTTCCAGAATTGCCAGATCATTCTTATAATAGGCTTTATTAATTTCATACTTTGTAGAGTTCGTAATCGATTCCAGTCGATTCCTGAGTCTCGAAAGATCATGAAAAATCTCGGCTAGAACGAGCTGTATAAATACGAATAAATAATTCTTTGTATAAATATGAATGTATTTTATATACATACGTTTCTTTTCAAGAATAGGGACCTTGATCTGTTTTTTTAGCTGAACTAGTATACACATTTGAAACTTAAAATAAGGTAGGTACATATTTAATATTTAGCGAAAGTGAGAAAAATCGAAAGTTTTAGTAACATGCAGTTTAGCTAATCTAGTACTGCAATAAAAAATCCCACAGCACAGAAGATTGCTGCAATGCTGCAATATTACAGATTGCAATGTAACATTGCAAACATTTACAGAAATGTAAATTAACAAAATACATTATTTACAGAAATGTAAATTAACAATATGCCTGCAAAAATGTCAGTAATATGCTTGTAATATTCCACAAACATTGTAAAACTATAATTCTTTAATTGTTACAATAATAATAATATAAAAATGTGAGTTTTTACAATATTTATATCGTACAGTCTTTTAGTTTAACAGCTGTTTTTATGATATAATAATTAATTTATAATTTATTTTATATTTAAATAAAAAATTTATTAATCTATTATTTGACGACCATTTCATTAGCTAAGTTTTATATTTATTTTAAATATGAAATCAAAAGAATGTACAATATCGAGTTTGGATACAATCAATGCATCATTATCAGATAAGATGATAAGCAATTAAACTGCTGAAAATGATTTATTGAAATATTGTTGTACATTACAATATTGCTGGAACTTTGTTGCAATATAACAAAAAACGAATTTTGCAACAATGATTCAGCAACGTTTCGCAACATCATGCAATATTGCAATGTTTCAGTAAAACCATTCTGCAATCTTTCTATGTCGTATAGGATAAATCTTTCGCTAGAATAGATTTTGGAGCCGGGTTGCACATTTGAAGATTGAAAGATTGCAGTTTGACCAATCAGAACAAAAGGAGCCAAAATTTCTTTGTCCTCATTGGTGAAATTTCAATCTTTAATCTTCAATCTCAATCTTCAATGCATAGTTTAATTCCTAAAGGATTGCGCACAATGAAAGAAATAGGGAACAGAGAGAATAAGAATTTCAACCTATCAAAAATCATGTATTGTAGAATACACAGTTTTTGATAGGTTGAAATTCTTGTTCTCTGTTCCCTGTTCTCTATTCCTTTCATTGTGCGCAGGCTCTAAATGCTATGAAACAAAAAGGAGTAGGGATGAGGTAGGCAAAATTGGTCGAAAAGTACAATTTGGCTCCAGGTCTGTATTAGAACATTTAGATCATATGAAATACTTCGCTCGCGCTCATCTTGAAAGTTTGAAAAATCGAAAGTTCTCGACGCTCGACGCATGCGCTGCTGTATTCACGCTGTACACACGTGTATATATTACGCACCGGGTACACAACACATGAGATCTGTACATGTACACTATCGGAGTAAACATCAGCAAAGTAAATAGTTGATATCACATATCAGTAGGGTAAGTTAATGTTTTTTTTTAACTAAATTAAGTTAAAGTTAATGGCTTATAAAATTAATATATTATAAGATTAAGTTAAAAATTGAAGGAATAAAGAATTAACTTAATAAAGTTAAAATTAATTAAATTAAGATTGAAT
Source organism: Acromyrmex echinatior (assembly GCF_024713525.1). Classification (NCBI taxonomy): domain Eukaryota; kingdom Metazoa; phylum Arthropoda; class Insecta; order Hymenoptera; family Formicidae; genus Acromyrmex; species Acromyrmex echinatior. Next base: position 10,477,567 of record NC_141855.1, on the reverse strand, counting down.
TAACTTTATACAACAATTCTTCATCTAATAGCGTTTTCTCTTGGGATACTACATCAGTGTTGCACTACAAGTGTACATACATTATGGTGTATACTACTTCATGTTATCGTGTTTAATTCTACTGCCGATTGACTTCCATTTTCAAATTTGTCACACTCGCTCTACACTGTCTCTTTGAGATCATGTAACAAAATCCCACTTCGTGCATAAAATTTACACTACACTATAATCAGGGAAACACGTTACACTGAATGAGTTTGCCTATCACCAGCTAAGAAAACACTACAATGTCTGAGTGTTACACTGGTAGGCGATATTGCAGCCAAGAGAAAACGCTATAAGGCTCATTTTATACTTATGTTGCTAAAATATAACATTTATGATACTTAAAATTATTATAATATTATGATTCAAATGAATAATATTGTGATTCAAATATAAGTGAGAATTGACAAAACCTAGCGAGTCAATATAAACAGCGTATGGTGTGACTCTTATTATAGTCTCTTGTTATAAAATTATTGAACTTTTTCTAAACTAACTTTTCTAAACTACTAACTTCTTTAATGTTTAAAACTTTAAAAGAAAAAAAATATTAGCATTAAGAGAGGTAGAAAAATTTTTAATTTAAAAAAAGGTAATAAAGTTTAAAAGTAACTAAATTAAGTTAAAAATTAATGTATTTAAAATTAACTAATTAAGTTAAAAATTATGAACTTTTTAACTGTTTTTTTTTAACTGTTAATGTTTTAATTATACTAGTTACCAACCCTGCAAATCAGTATATTAATATAGAGAGCAGTAACAAACGACTTAATTCGCAAAATATTCGTAATTTTAGGAATTGAATCATTATCTATTTAGAGCGTGTCGCAAATTACTGTTAGCGAGAGAAATCCTGTAAAATGTCCCAGCCGTCCCAGCCAATATTCGAAGAAAACAACCACGCAATACGCCGCGTTCTTCTGGACCAAGGCCTCTCCCCAGAAGTGGAACTTCAGCGACCGAAACATCAGTTGTTTTCAGTTGTCACCAATTGCTTGGTATCGCAACAGAGGCGCAACTTGGCCAACCTCAAGGACATGTTCACCAAGCTGGCGAGCCAACAGGAAGAGTCCACCACACATTTATCGACGAAATTTGCAGACAATCTCGTCGTCACGACTAAGCATGAAGATAAGTAAGATGGTATAAATAGGGAATTTTTGTAATAATATGGATTCAGATACGGTAAACGCTAAAGTCATTCTTTTCTTAATTAGTTGTTAAGACCCAGTAGCTTGGAAGGGATGATATGGTGTGTGCAGTTGGACAGTGTCCCTGTCTAAATCTCTGCTCTTTCCATCTATGGACTGTTCATAATAGGAAAGGCTATCTTTTCTTGTTTGACACACTTTATAATGCATCTTAGATTCTCTTTCTATAGAAAGAGAAAACATATACATGCCTAGTTTTAAACTCATTTTTCACTGAGAAAGAAGATAGCATGACCTTATCTGAATAAATGATATTGCAAAAACTCCCTATTATATGAAGCATAATGGCGATAGTATTGTATATTGGAAACGACCAATCAAATTTGTACTCAAATCTACTTTCTTGCTATGTACTATCATAACGCTAGCATACTGGAACAGTCAATTAAAATTGTACCCAAATTTATTCTTCTACTGCGTATCCATGAGAATGCTTCACATTTTTGTCATGGGGAAAACAGTCCAAGAAGGCCGAGTATCCCGCCAATTTCGGAATTATATATTCAAATAAAGCTATTTACTAGTTAGATAAAAAATTACGAAGTTCTTCAGAGATGTCAAAGAATTACAAATTCTATTTTATCTGAAATATCGAAAATTATTGTAAAATTAATGTACTCTAAGACTGATTATTTACTAAATATAAATTTTTTTAAGTTTACAATTAAAAATTTACTAATTTCCTTATTTTTTTACATGTTAATATAGTCACTTCTATCATTATATGTTTATTTTAGTAGTTCCAATATATTATTTGAAAAAAAACGCGTTATTCTGTTTCAACACCATAAATTAAACAAATTTAATAAATTTTATTATCCGAATAATTTTTTGTTTTCAAATAATATATGCAATACTCCTTTTCTTGGAATAATTTTCTTTGAATGGAAAAACATAAATAAAATTATTTATTCTAAAATATATTAATATTTTTTTTATATATTTACTGTTGCCTATGTATCATAAACATATGTGTTGAAGAATAATCAAGGACTTTTCGAAATGTGTATCAGCAGAAATATTTAGATAACGTACATTCAAACATAATTATGTTCCTTGGCAGTAAATTCTGCAGATAAGAATATTGATAATGAATATTATTTTCGGTAATATTGATACATTAATTGTCAAAGTTAAAGAAAGGATCGGATATTATTTGTAATCAAATGGTCAAATTAAAAGCAAAATTTGCGAATTATTTCAGAGAAAAGAATAAATGGACAGTTCTTCGTTTAGATATTATTTATTTATTATATTGTAGAAAATGTAGAAAATTAATTTATAATATAAAATTTATAAAAATTTTTCGTGGTATATGTGTCATTAAAAAAAAACACGAAAATTTCAAGCGCATCTTGTTTCGCCATAATTCCTAGAATTCTAAAAATGCGATTTATTATTTTTTAGTCTAGTTTTCCTTAAAACGCTTTATTCTATGGATTTTTTATCTTTTAAAATAAATTAATTATGAAAAAAATATTACAAAATGATAATAACATATATACGTAAAATTTTAATTCTTGCAAAATATTACATTTATGTTAATAGTCTCCATTATGTCTATATTATATATACGCGTACATTTTTATTTAAATAAAAAAATACAATTTCTATTATATTCAAACATAATTATGTTCAATTCGAATAACACAAATATTACGATGAACATAACTGAAATAAAAGAAATAATATAATGTTGAATTAATGCTTTGTAATGTAAAATTTTATTTTATTATCAATTTATGTATCAGACAAAAAAAGAAAAAGAATCCATAATTTAATCTATCGTTTCTTAGATTTTAATTTTGCCTCGTGTGCCTAAGTTGTTATCATTTATTTTTCAATAATTTCATTTTCATCAAGCTTTTTTCGTCAGCTTTCTCAACGCTAACCTGTCCGATACCAACCTGTCCCACGCGGTCAGCCTGTCCCATACCAGCAGAACTCGCGTCCACTTCAGCTTGTCTTGCGCCAGCAAATCCATCTTGTCTAGCATCAATTTGTTCCGTGCCAATTTGTCCCGGACGAACCTGTCCCGTATTATTAGAAGAAACCGATTGTCTGCTCTGCTCGATCTGGATCACCTTTTGATCTGTCTTCAACGGTACTGTGATCGTCAAGATGCCATCACTCGATGTCGAAGATGTTATATGCTCGATGTTGGTGCTACTAGGTAATAGATATCGTATCACGAACTGCTGAGATCCAACGTTGGACTTGTTTTGTTTTTCGTGTATGCCCTTGATAATCACCCAATTGTCTACCACTTTGACGGTGATCTCCTCCGGATTATACTGCTGTACGTTTACGGTGATTTTGAAGCCATCACTGTCGATACTCGTAGTACTGATGACAGGTTTGTTACGATTTAAGTTCCTCCATGAGATATAAGGATTGAAATTCAAAACCTCGCGACCATGAAAATTGATCGAAGAACGATCACGGAAGCGAGAGAGTAATCGCGATCGAGCAAGGTTTCTACCGAGAGTTCCAGCGGAGAGGTCTATCACATTGGTAGGAATATCCAATCCCAAATGAAGATTTGAGAATAACAATGGCAAGAGATACATAATGTCGTAAGATTCTCTTTTTATTTACTAATAAATTAGTTTGACGAAGAAATCAATGAACGAAGGTATATACCGGCTGATCTATCTGCGTACGATGCGATGCTTCGTGTATTTTGTAATGAGGACGACTGTCGTCGCGACCGTTATATATATAGACAGCTTTTTATCTTGGTGGGGAAGCACGTCTGTAAATATTGTAAGACTTCAAAAATTACTGCGAATGGAAGTTACATTTAGTTAAAATAAATCCTCCACGAGTTTGTTTAATCCTTCCCAATTAATAATTGTCGATGAAAAATATAATTGCCCTTTTCTGCTACTTTTCGATAGCTATTCAAACTTCAACTATTCAAATTTTACATCAATTATTTTCTTGTACATTTCGGAAAACTTCCAGGTTATTTATATATCATATAATATAAAGGTTAATATTTTATTAATCTATGTATCAAAGATTTTCTGTATACTAAAAAAATTAAAACTGAAAAAGGAAAGTTGGTGTCTATTAACAAAAAATATTTGAATGACTAAAATTAATTAATTACTATACGTCAGTGATTTCCGAATGAATAACTCACATTTGATGGTGTTAAGTAAATCAATATTAATTTCACACACGTGAAATTCACTCATATTTGGCGCTAGTAAATCAAGATGACGTGGAAAGTCAATATGATGACTAAATGAGGAAAATTATTACAGAAATTATACAAAATCATTCGTTTAGCAATATTATTGAATTATAATATTTTTTTAAATGTATCATCATATATATTAGGTGTTGGAATTAATTCGTAGCGTTTTTTAATGAAAGAATGTTATTTATTTCACATGAGCATTAAAAAATACATTAATGAAAGTACTTCCCATCACTTGTAAAACGCTACGAATTAATTCCAACACCTAATAGAAAAATGGAAAAAATGAAAAAAAATGTTTTGGTAAAAAAATTCTATTATCGAATACACATTAATGCTTGTGAATTACGGATGAAACTCCGTACCACAATTCATGAAAAATTCTAGGTATCAAATCGTTGTAAATGATCAATCGCAATGTGGTCAAATGGGACACTTTCGCAAATTATATGAGTCTTGAACAATATTTTTTACAGTATTTATTAACTACTAATTGATCTTTTACTTATGTACTCAAAAAAATATCAAATATAAAATATCAAGTTCAATCTGCGGAAATGCTATAATAATTTGAAATGTGGTGTAAAAAATCAAGTGATCGTTTATATAAAAAAAAGATAAAATTGCTTCCAGATTAAAACAACATCGTTATGTGTAACTTGTAATCTAATGCCATATGTGCGACTGACACGTCAAGTGTTGATGAGATATCAAACTTATAAAAGGTGCGTTTTCAGCGAAGTTGGCGAACAGTCTGTAAACAGATCGCGAATTATTTTATTTCTGATCGAACATTTATTCGTGTAGTTGCAAACGGTTAATCAGTAATTCGTGATTGATAATTTTTTGATCGGTTGCTGTTTGTGAATAGTTCTTTACAAGTTCTAAAAAAAATGGTAAAATCACGAAGAAATAGAAATGGATATAATCGATTATTCAAATAATTAATTAATTATTTTTTAATCTTGAGGATCGACAGGAGTCACAAATAGGATCTTGATTGTAAGAAAATGCAATTGATTTATAATCGTGTCTATTTAATGTAATAGGTTTTTAAAATAATCAATTATATAATCCTACAAGAAAAACGATTATTTAAAAATCTAAAACTGCATGTGCAACCACAGCATGTTTAATTTTCGTAAATATTCGAGAACGAATCACGAACTTCTTGCACCATTTAACAGTATTTGCAAGCAATTCGTCAATATAGTTGGCGAATTGTTTTCCGATGATCATACATTTTAAAGATTAATAATTTTTCTCATTTTTTAACTTTAAGCCATTTGAAACACTTAAAATATTTTTATATTCTGTACTTCTATGTATATAAGTTTTTGATCAAGTAGTTAAATTTTTTTACAGAAATCTAATATTAGCCAACTTATTACTGAAAGATAGTAATTAATTTCTTATTTAGAATACTAAAAGCACTGAACAGTATTGTTTTTAATACTTGAAATAAATAATTTATTATTTCAGTATTAAAAACATCAGTTGTCACATGAAGGTCACTTTCACTTTTTTTATTGGAATGGTATAATTTTTTTACACAATATGATTCCTTTAATTATTCTGCATATAAAAGTTTCAAGATATTAATATCAAAAAACCAAGAGTTTACGAAATATTTTTATACTTTATTGTGGCACATATTAATATAAAATGTTAAATAACTCGTAAACTATTAATTTTTTTATAATCGTACCTTAATACTTTTATAAAACAGAATATAATGAAATGAATCAATTGATAGAAAAAAAACATTCAGCTTTAAAAAAATATGTATACAAAATGAACAATTTTTTAAATAAGCAACTATATGTTTTCTGTATATAGAGATTAATAACAATTATTAGGTGTTGGAATTAATTCGTAGCGTTTTACAAGTGATGGGAAGTACTTTCATTAATGTATTTTTTAATGCTCATGTGAAATAAATAACATTCTTTCATTAAAAAACGCTACGAATTAATTCCAACACCTAATATTATTGTAATAATACATAATAAGCAATAATAATAATGAAAATAATACAAATAAAATTGCAAATTATGTGTACGAAAATAACATTGACAACGTTAAAAATAATATCGCAAAAGCGAATAAGAAATCTAATCTTTCAGCCTTCAGAAAGTCTTTAGAAGTTCTTAAAAAAAAATAATCATATTTTTGCTTATTGTTAATGCGCTTACGTAAACATGGTAAATCACGAGCTTCCGTAAACACAAAAGAAACATTGAATTGCAAAGAAAAATTACAGCATGTGTACAAGAATAGAATTACTGTACAAAAGTTTATTTAAAAAAAAAATAAAATAATATCATTTGCAACACAATCCGTGGCATCTAAAATTCATTCTTATAATTTACTTACTCAACCATTTTCAATAATAATTTAGTAGCAAATCATTAAGTTTAGAACGCATCCACTATGATATAACATTTAATTAGTTTTTAATTTGATATATAAAATATCTGTGTATATCACATTAAAATATAAACGTTAATTAAATCAAAATTTTTTACAATATTAAATTCTCATAATCGATTAACATTACAAATAGCTTAGCAAAGTGCATCAGCGTTTTTCAAAATTAGTTATTTTTACTTCTTTTATATATAGCATCTTTGTTTTATGACTCACTGCATTCGAAATAGAACTTTCTTGATCAAATTAATCGAGAAATTCGTTTCTTACATTCTTAAGACGTCGTGTAACTTCAAGAACGTTCATGAATTGATTATAAGCGGACGCGTATAAGCTATAAGCACGTTCGAGAATAAATGCAATTTTACGATCACATTACTTATACGTTCCTGCTCTTTTCTGATGCATGACTGCGATTTCTCACTCAAAATCTTAAATAAAAAAATAATATCTCTTGCAATATTACTCTACTATGATGAATCATCTTACTGAATTAAAGCTGGTATGTTTCTATTGAATTTAACTACCAATATCTATGTTGCGAATAACAGCTGAAATTAATTTTTCTTTAGATCAGTTTTTTATTTCTGCATTAGACAACACTGAATTCTTTTTCTCGTTTTCGTCAAATATCCAGGCGTAAATAAAAGTATTTGAAATACTTTTATTTAAAACATTATTTGCAGTACAAGTGTATTTTGTACTTTGTATTTCAGTGGAACACATGAAAGTATTACATATTTTGTATTTAAAAATGAAAGATTAAAAGTTTTTTGTATCTTGTAACTCACGTAATAAGATTGTTTGCTAATCTTAATATTTAAAATACAAAATACTGGCAATTTTTCGTTATTAATACTAAAATACAAAATACAAAATATTTTTACTCCCAAAATACAAAATACAATTGTCTTATAAATACTATTTTCTAAATAAAAGTATTCAAATACATATCCAGCCATGCAAATATCAAACCTATGCAAAATATACCTATCTCACTTTGAATTCCAAAAGTATGATACTACTTCAGCCACAAAATAGACCTTTTGTCGAAACTTGAATCTAAAATTTTACTACTTTTAAAACTCCATTTCATTACGTACGTGACAATACGTTATAGCCTTCCAAGTGAAAAAAAACACAGTGCATTGAGAAAAAATTGCAAACGCGTAGTGCGATCGCGAAATTGCTAGTTTGTTCTCGAATGTGCTTATATTTATGCGCGTTAACTTCTAATCAGTCTATGAACGTTCTCGAATATTCTCGAAGTTACGCGACATCACATTTGCCTCGTCGTATGCGCATGCCTGCAATTACCTGCGGGCTATAAAACATGCGACGCGAGCCGGCTGATAACAGAAAGCAGTCGCAAGTTTGATCGGTGCGAATCGTTGCTAGCAAACGAATCAACTCGTTGCCAATTAACTCTCAACCGAGTTTCATCAGTCAATTTCATTCGAAATTTTCCGTGTCTCTTTGTCAAGTCTTTCTTGAGAAAGCATGTCTCTGGTGCCGTTGCTATTCTCTGACTGGTGGGAGGACCTGGAATATCCACATCGGGTTTTCGATCAAAACTTCGGCCTGGGCATTTATCCGGACCAACTGACAAATCCCAACATCCTCGAACGCTTCGCACTGCAACAACCTCGGCGTCTACGTCCAGGGCAGATAATGTATTATACTCGACCATGGGGCGAACTGTTACGCAGCAGGGAAGAGGGTGGCATATCAACTGTTAAGGCGGACAAGGACAAATTCCAGGTGATATTGGACGTGCAACAGTTCAAGCCGGAAGAGATCAATGTTAAAGTTGTGGACAAATTTGTGATAGTTGAGGCCAAACATGAAGAGAAGCAGGACGAGCACGGCTGGATCTCACGACAGTTTGTGCGCAAATACATGATACCTGAACAGTGCGATATCGATCAGGTGTCGTCGAGCTTGTCATCAGACGGCATATTGAGCATCATCGCACCTAGGAAGGATAGACCGAAGTCGCAAAACGAACGAACGATCAAGATCCAGCATACCGGCAAACCGGCAATCCAGGAGAAGGCACAGGAGAAGGCACAGGAGAAGGCTCAGGAGAAGACTCAGGAGAAGACTCAGGAGAAAAATCAGGAGAAGAAGAAGTAAAAATAGAGTAGAAGATAAAAATATATCGTGTTTCTGTGAAACCTTGATCTTCTGTTTTACATTTATATTATAATACAATATATTCGAATATTATTTTTTTTCTCTTTATGTGATGTCAGATATAGAATCGAAAATATTTATATTTGCATCTGTTTTTCATTTTTATTTTTGTAATGAAAATAATCGAATAAATTAATTCGGTGGATCTTAATCGAATGTTTTCCATGTTCCTTTTTTCTATCCTGTGTATTTTTTCTTGGTAAGAATCTTATAATCTTAATATATGTTAATTTAGAAAAGATTATTGGATTGTGAGTTAACTACGGCAAGTGAGAGTGTAAAATAAATAGTAATTTTCGAATGCTAGAAATTCGTCAAAAGTATTTGAAGTTTGAACAGCATCTATATATTGGGTCATCTAAAAAGTATCCGCGATTTTTTGTCACTAGATGTGTGTTGATGATCATATATCTAGTGACAAAGTACCGCGGATACTTTTTAGATGACCCAATATTTATCATTGAAAACAATTCACAATAATTCGATTATATATATATTATTTATGTGTACTGTCTACGTATTATTTATTTTCTTTCTCAATCTATAGAGTTTTCGTTTAAAATTATCTCTGCATTAAAAATAAAAATATGAGTGATAAATCTAATAATAGTTTCGCTGATTTAAACTTAACGAAGCATAGGTATAGTTATAGTTATTGATCGAGGAAAGATTATAGAGACATCTCTTGGAGAAACTCATGGATTACGGTTAGAACTCGTATACTATTTACATCTGATGGTTTAGAATCCATTATAATACGTACATGCATTTTTTGGCACAGTCGATAAAAATGTATCTAAATTATCGATAGCAATATAACATCCCAGAGAACACAGTCGTCTAAAAGATAACTAAAAGACGATTAAATTGTTAAGATATCTTTTAGTGAAAGAATATAATCGACGAAAAGATGACAGATACCGCACTACTAGTCATCTTATAGTTTTATCCATATAATAACTAAAGGATGATTTCTTTGGATATCTTTTAAGGCGGTATTCATAATCAGATTTTATATTCAAGACCGTTTTAGACAGTACTTAAGAAGTCACGAATCAATCAGAGAGCCGTATTAACATCTTAAGACATTACATCTTAAGACAGTGGCCTAATTTCCACCGAGGATTTAACCGGATCAGAATGTAAGAACCAACCACTTACTACATGTAGCATGATTGTAGGTTTGTCGCGTCGCATACTCCTGCCATAATTCCTAATATGAGCGCATTGAAGTGAGTAGGACTTCTTCTTCTTCTTCTTCTTCAAAAGTAATGGCACTCGTCGCAAAAATGGCGGCGATTACAGTTTTATTGTAGATAAATCGTGAAATAATACACCTCAAATCGGTGAATGGGAATAAGTAGGAGCTATGATAGGAGCATGTTGGAGCATGCGACGCGAACAAATCCAGAGAGAATTAAGGGAGAGTGAAGCGGATTCAGCCAGAAGTCGCCATTCGTCTGCCATTCGTTAGAGTGAGTAGGAGATATGGTAGAAGCGTGATGGTACATATGGTGCTGTACACACTAATATTGTACCGCACTAATATTGTGTGTATGTGCATATACGTACATGCACATATGCACATTTGCGGAAGTGCGGATAAATGGCGGAACCAATCAGAGAAGAGAACTCTATTCGCTCCATTCTTTCTTGATTTTCTCTGAACAAATCTTATATAAACCAAATATCGATTTATCATCTTCAATCTTGAAAAGTGGACGATGTACCCTAAGGAATGGACGTTGCTATGTAGTTTACATCCACTTTGTCAGAGGACAGTAGTGCGCGGCATTTAATTTTGCGGTTACAAGTTTTGGACCATCATGCCCTTTTCTCAGATTTCTCTCTCTGATATAACATATCATAACATTAAGTCATTAATTTCAAAAGATCCAAGAAACGTATTATAGAAGTATTTAAAATAAATTTCGATTGGAATTATTTCGTTTTCCCTAGAAAACATAATAAAAATCTAGTAGCAAATTCTATTGGATGCACCCAATACGCACTAGTGCACATTAGCCACTGTATATAAATTGACGTGTGTTTAATGTAATATATTAACAGATTAAACCATAAAAGCCTCAATACATTTTATTATACTGTTAAATAAAATCTGTATTTTATAATTCGAAATATTTGCATTTTATTTTTACACAGATTAAATCAGTGTACAATGGCTTTAATCCTTCGTGAATCAGTTGAGATGTGACATACCCTAGCAAAATGAATTTCTATATTGTCGATTTCATGCAACTGGAGATTGCATTGGTACCAATCATATTAAATTACAGTAGATATATTTATGATAAAGTATAAAAACATGAGGTATGAGATACTAGGTGGGGTGAAAAGTAACCTCCTTGAGAATGAAAAAAATTTTTTTCTTATGCAGAATCTCGCCCAAAATATGGCGTGTTCGCTCAGTACTAATCTTTGTAGCATCTGCTAGCTCGCGCACCTTCACTTTCCGGTCAGCCAACACCATTTCATGTATTTTTTTGACATTTTCCTCGGTAACCGCATCGGAGGGCCTGCCGCTGCGGACTTCATCGGTAGTGGAGTTGCGGCCACCACGAAACTCTCGAAACCAATATTTGACGGTGTAATCTGACGGAGTATTAGCCACATAATATTTATCCAACTTTTCTTTTGTTTCCTTCGCCGTTTTGCCTCTCAAAAAATAATGTTTTATGAGAGAACGAAAATCGTTTTCGCAAACACGTCAACAACAATCAGCTCTCAAAACAAAACTAAGGGCAGTATCGCACTGCCACTTGGCATGTCTACCTAAATATGAACGGACTACAAGGCACCATAAACTTTTTTGCAGTAGTGGCGCATTCTGGCGGTCAAGGAGGTTACTTTTCACCCCATCTAGTATATCCACATTTAACCAAATTTGTTATAGGAAATAATTGAACAATTTTGATCAAAATTCGGTTCCATGCCTTGCAGTGTCTGTATTTTGTATTTTGCATGTCGACAAAATTTATACGAGTTATGGGATAAATAGCTGCTTCTTTGTAATAAATAATAAATATATTAAAAATAGAAATCAAATTTAAGCTTTCATATAATACATACATATATTTTATATTCTTTATTTTACTTCATAATTATCTTTATTTTACTACATTCACAATACATTATTTTAACAAATGTTAAGATTTAAAAAAAATGACGCACAAATGGATTATATTATTTTATATATTTGTTAAATAGAAAATAAGTCTATTCTAAGAAGAAGCAACTTTGATATTTCGTATTCTCAATTATTTGAAGACAAAAGAGCGAAGTATTATTATTTTCGCATACATATTTAAATTATATTTATTTTCCAAGAACGTATCAATCAATTTTTTTAAATAATAAAATTTCAATTAATTAATAATAATTAGAAATTGTCTTAATTATTTTGAAACCTTTGTCTGAGTCAAAAATAATTTAATTACTGTATGATAGTTTGGAATGATAATCTGAATAAATTATATACGCATTCGTGTATGTATGTGTATGTGTGTGTGACGATCGGAGTGTATTTGTCATGAATAACTAGTGATCAAATCTGTAAATAATCTCGAAATGCCGGTAAGCTGCATAAGATACATAAGAAGAATCCCTACGTCTGCAGTTGCACGACAATCGGCAATCGGTCGAAAATAATAGGCAGAGGATAGTAGTGTGAGTGAGCACTTCTAGTCTCGAATCGAGTGTGCAAGACGCAGAGAGACAGCCTGAGGTCAGAGAAGGGGATGGTTCGTGCTTATCGTGCATCGTCGCTAAACCCTGCAAAACGTCCCTCTTCCTCAAACTCGTCTCTCTGATCTCAACCTCCTTTTCCTTTCTTTCGCTCTTTCCTGCTTACTCTTTCGACTTCCCAGCATCTCCAGCTGACGTTTGCGGAAAAAAAGAAGCATGAAGACTCGTGTGTGTTACGAAACGTGTGCCATGTTCGATCCAATTAAATTTTACTTATCTAGTACGATAGGAGATGCAATTCGAGAAAAATTATTAAAAAAAATTATTAAGGGAAAGAGACATTTAATAATATTTCTCGCTTTAGCGCAGATATCTTTCTTTTTTTCTTTCCAATTTATGGAGGAATTGGCATCTTTCTTTTTTTCTTTCCAATTTATGGAGGAATTGGCAAGACGCATTTTTTCCGTTTCAATTTTGGTCTTCTGAAAGAAGATAAGGATCTCTTTCGAAGTGATTAGCGGCTATGCCTATGAGCATTACTTTAACAATGATGCTTCAAATGATGTCACGAAACCTTTGACGTAATCACTCTCTTATCCGACCGATACCAGAGAGCTTCTGCCAGCACTTGTAATCGATTTTGTCGTTCCACCATGCCACAGATAGCAGTTACATGTGACGATAATCTTTATATCTTTTTTTACATAATCTGTATTTCCAACTAATTAATAAAAATCATGATATTTAACTTTGTTTTTCCATATTGTAAGCTATGATAAAATCATCTTGGCAGAAGTATTCTATTTTTATTAAATATCAAATTTTTTAAAATCATTTTTTGTTTTACATAAGTAAGACTCATATACAGGGTGTTCGGAAAATTGCAATACTTCGGGAAATGATTCAGGATTAAAAAAGAAAGAAAAAACTATACAAACATAGATCCAGAAATAAGTCATTTTCGAATTATAACCACTTTTACGTTAAAAAACTTGTAATTTATTTTTCATAATTTATTTCATAATATTTTAACATAAATAACTATTTCGGACTATTTTGGCGTTATTCAGAATGCACCACTTGGAGACATAGTTCGTTTGGCATACCTGCAGTAAAGTAAAAAAATTTTTAAATTAAAAAATTAAAAGAAGAGAAACGTAAACTCAAAAACGACTTATTTCCAGACCTATGTTTATATACTTTTTTTCTTTCTTTTTGAATCCTGAATCACTTCTCGAAGTATTGCGGGTGATTTTCCGGACACCCTGTATAAGTACAATAATAGTAGTATAATAAATGTTGGTTTATAATTTTCTTTCATAATAATATTTATCTAAATTGTTCAGTGAAAGAGAGAGAGAAAAAAAATAAAAAAATGATATCTCTTGTATTTTGCCAAGAACAATTCAGTATGACATTGATGTTCTAAATACAAAATACGGAAAGAAAAAATTATTATTCAAATCGATATTTCCGAAGGATCTTCTTTTATATCCTCTTTTCTCGTGTTTCTTCAAATGTCTGACTATTTTCCTTCGCAGAGGAAATACGACGCATAAGTACTTGCAGTAAATATTCGTTAGTCTTAAAGTCATGAGATGTTGATAGAATGCAATAGTCGCACGAAGGTAAGAAAATGTGCCAGAAAACGAATTGTACAAGCAGCACGTCGAGTAGTGCGGCACAATCCAGTATTCCCAGTGCTGTTCTATGTTCAATGTTGATTGTTGCAGTTTGGAAAAAATACATTGAGAATTTTCTATGAGGATACTAATTGCACGATAGTTTGCTGAGGTATCTGCACAGTTTTAATTTAATTATTTGAAAATGATTGTTGATACGTATATACTAAATTTTTTAAAAAACAATGCAACGAGACAAAGTATTGACAAAGAAACAATGTATGGAATTTTAAATAAATTAAATTAATTAATAGAGTTTAAATATAAATTATAAAATAATTATTAAATATAATAAATTATTATATAAAATAATTAAAACATATTTATATACGTAAAAAATCTTAAATTTAAAATAAAATTAAGGGTTTTGAATCTCCATAATTTCAAGACGATCTGAATATATTCAGATGCAAAGATGCTAATTGAAGAACTTTGTTCACGAGAATACTTAATTAAGAGCATTATACACACAAAAATATGAAGTCATGAGGTCGTGAGAATCGTTTAATCACGTTGAGATACGAATAAAAATTATGTCTTTAATCTCAATACAATTAATTACAGTGCTATTAATAAGATCACGAGTAACTTGATTTCTTTCAGACCACGCGAAGCGAAAAAGGATAAGCTCCAAGATGACTTAATTAATATGAATTTCAAAATTAATGAGATTTATATAAAAAAAATGGAAACCCAATTAAATACAATGTTTCTTTTAATTATTAAAATTTTCTTATTATGTTTTAAATATGTCCTCTTTAGCAACTTTTGCCTCCTTCCTTCTATATGCTCTTGTACTATATTTTGCACTTGTACATATATATGTACGTACACAGCACAGAATTGCATCTGCACACACACATACACATCGACTCGTGTGTATACTCTTTCGAGTGGCCACTCGACACTGTACGAACGAGACGAACACGTACCTTTCTATTCGTGGCACAATTTTCGGGGATCGATATATCGAGCGTACTGGTGACTTCAAATTGCGTGGTAGTTAGCACTTGTCAGGGATTTGCGGCAAAAGAGTCTAATGAGAAGAAACGGAGGAAGACACGTGGAATGCATTGTCTTTTCCCAAATATCATCGCTTTAATATTTCTTTCAAATTTATTAACATATTTAATATTAAGTATTTTCTAATATAGTTTATTACATAATGCAACTTATAAACTATTTTTAAAGTATAATTTATCTCAGATTTTTTTAAATCAATTTAAACATTTTTTCTTGATGAAAACATTAAGAAAGATATTTCGTTAAGCATTAAAATTATCAAGCGGTTAATGACGGTTTCTATATTTTTATCGTTTCTATATATCTTTTAGATTAATATTATATTTTTTTTTGTGTAAAAGAAAAAATTCTGAAGATTTTTTGCTTTTTAATAAATATGACCTTTGTACTGATAAAATATTTAATTTTTCATTATTTTTATAGTAATTGATTCGCTTTGTCTTTTTAGTGAGTAAACAACATTAGTATTTCTAGTGTTAAATGCACTTCTATCCAATATAATTATTCTAATTTAAGAGTTTATTGTTCCGACTAAGGAATTTTTTTAGTAATATGCCTAGAAAAAATTATATCACGAAATATTAGTAACATGATCAGGGAAAATGAGAAAATGCAATAAATTAAAACAATTTCAGGAAAATTCAAGAATTTAATCCCGGATAAAAAAAAGTGACTTGTAAATGTGACTTGTATATGTGTTTTGCGATTTGAGCGAAACATCAGAAGAATTTATGAATACAAATGTGTACCGATAACGATGCTGATATACCGCATAAGGTAAATTCAAGTGACCTAAACCAATGACACGGGTATCCCGCGGGGGATTACCAGCATTTTCTTTCCTTCTTCCTCTCGCCGATCCAGAGCGCGATACTCCAGATTCTATTCGCTGCCTGTACGTCATGAGCGAGAGATTTACCCCTTCTTTTACATCTTCCCTTTGTATCTCTGTTAAGTGGAGGAGAAGGTGGGATTGGCGGCAGGAAGGTATTGCCATTGGTATACATCACCTTTACAGTTGCCATCGCCACCACTACCACCACTACCACCGCTGATCACCGCCACCACCTGCAACCACCTCCACGTCGTAGAGCTCGTCTATACGCAACGATGAGGATTCTGCAGATTTGACAAAGTCGTTTCAAGAACTCAGTCGTTGACTGCCCGTCCTAGTAAATTCAAGGCACCGATTAGGGATATTCAATTCGTTCGACCGTGCCGAAATCCCGCTTTCGAATTATCTTGAAATTATTATTCTTCTTTTTCTTTTCTTTTTTTCGTTCTATCTCGTCTCAAGTGAACAATTTTTATTTTTTTTTCTTTTCTTTTTCGTGTATCGTTTTGATTTATACGAATGCGAAAATGCGTTAACGTGAAAGTACATATCCATGGAGGAGATACACGGAGGCGGCATGTCTTCCGCGACGCTCTCGTCCGTCTTGTTTCTTCTACTTTTCAGTCGTGCCGTTAATGCTCAGTAAGTAGACGGCTTATAGTATAACAAAAAACAAATTTTAGGATTTTGCTAATATATTAAAATATATATACAATTTTACTAATATATTAGAATAAAAAATTCTCTAATAAAAAATATATATATATATATTTAACAATATTAATTCGTTGTCACAAGCTGAAAAACTTTCTCTCTCTCTCTCTCTCTCTCTCTCTCTCTCTCTCTCTCTCTTTCTCTCTATTTTTTTTTAGATTTTTTTACACATAATGAAATTAAAAAATCTTATTAATATATTGATTGATAAAACTTTATTTTACATTAATATATTAAATTAATTAAATGCATGTGTTAGGAAAGTCGCCGATACCGACATACCACTTTGTTTTTAGACAATATTTTTTAAACAAAAGGTAAAAATAAAATTTCAAAAACATAAATACAAACTAAAAAATGTCTTCTATCAGATAATATAAGCAATTTTTATAATACTACTTGCTCAACTTTGCAATAATTAATTTTTTCATAAGATAAGCGTCTGACAAAATGGATTCCAAAACTGATACAGTAAGCAATAATGCTACGTTTTTCTATTCTTTTATTTTTACAGGAATTATCTGTATAAAGTACCTACAAGTGAATGTACATAAGATTTTCCAGAATCTTTTCACTTCGTTTCGTTATGAAACATTTTTATTGAATTATATGCATATTTATTTTATGCTGTTCTGCAAGATGCAAATATATAACGCGATAGTTTTTCAAAAATTTTTCCATGTATGCGCGATTGCCTTCAGCTCCAATAGAGCTATTTAATACTATAAAGCAATATTATAAAGATTAAGTTAACTCGTAGTCTATTTTATAATCAGGTGTGATAGTTTTTTACGCTGTACCTCAATTTTTAATTTAAAATCATATTATAAAAAACTAAGAGAAAAAATAATATAAATAAAACTGATTTAGAAATCTACAAGCATTTAAAACGACGTATAATATTATCAATAATATAGTCACTATTATTTAAACTACACAATTTCCAAAAAAAATCGTAAGAATTTTATTTGCGTATTCGTAGAATTCGTTTTTAGTTCTGATTTGGTATCGAAACAAGTCACAAATATATGTTTGTACGAATTATGTTTGTACTTCTTTAATTAGCTAAACAAGTCATGATTTTTTATTAGCATTAATAAAGTGCAATAGTTAATTTCTAAGAAATAAGAGGGTGCTGCTTTAGGAGACCTATATCAGTATCGGTGATTTTCCTCTACGTTTATCTTATTTAAATAATTAACTAGTTGATTTAGTATAATATATAATAAAAAATAATGTTATTTAATATATATTTCAAAAAAACTGTCGTCTTCATATTCGCTTTGCAGGAGAAGTTTAGAATTTTTTGATCTTTTACCCGAAGATCCTAAATTATACGACAAAATGCGCCCTCCCAAGAAAGATGGCCATGCAACTGTTGTGAATTTTCACGTTACTGTGATGGGACTTGATTCCATCGATGAAAATTCTATGGTAACATAATTTTTGCCAAATTTATTTTTATGTTGTAAATTCAATTGCGTATTGACGAAAATTTCGTAGTTCAATACTGTCTTAATTATTAATTAATCATTTACGAAATATATAATTACTTCAATAATTAATTACTTTTATAGACATATGCCGCTGATATTTTTTTTGCTCAAACGTGGAAGGATAATAGACTTCGATTGCCAGAAAATATGACGTCCGAGTATAGGTACATAAATTTATTGCTTCTTAACGATTTTTACATTTATGTATTTTTATTCTATATATTTCTGTTACATTCATCTGTATATTTTCCTTTAATACTTCTTTAGAAAGTTTCTAATTCATTATTATCTCTCATATATGTAACAAAATTTAAGATTATTAGAAGTCGATTGGCTGAAAAATATGTGGCGGCCAGATTCTTTTTTTAAGAATGCAAAGTCGGTGACTTTTCAAACAATGACGGTACCAAATCACTACCTATGGTTATATAAGGACAAAACCATTCTCTATATGGTGAAGTGAGTTTACAAATTATATATTATTCAGTGCATTTCCTAAACACAAAACTTGAAATATACTGGCAATTTCAGACTGACTCTAAAACTCTCTTGCGCCATGAATTTTTTGATCTATCCTCACGATACGCAAGAATGTAAACTGCAAATGGAAAGTCGTAAGTCATTATCATCTATAAAAGAATTTGTCTCGGAGTTATGCGCAGCTTAGCAAGTTATGCTACATATAAAGTTATGTTTTTTATCATACAATTACATCATTCACTGTTAGAAATGTTTCCTTTATATGTAAATGAAGCTCGTAGTTATAAATGAAATTAAAAGTAATAAATGATTTAACTAAAAATTAAGTTATAATAGTTACTTAAATGTAATGAACGTGTACATTAAATTTTATAAAAAATACTTTTCATAAAATTTTATGAAAAGTACATTAAATTTCATAAAATTTCATGAAAAATACTAAAGAAAATATTAAAGAAGGATGTTAATAAGAGACCCATAAAGATAAATAAAAGAAAAATCGTTTTTTTTTATAGATTTTGACTTCCTAAATACTATAATATTAATAAATATAAGATAATATTAATAAAAAAATTTGGGATCGATAGAGAACACCTTGAAAATTGAGCATGAACATGATATATTAAACAAATTTCAATATGTTCCCTATCAATCCCAAACTTTTTATTAATCGTATTCAGGAAGTCAAAATGTATAAAAAACTATTCCTTTTACTTATACCTTTATGGACAAAAATCGGCCTCTTTTTAACATCCTCCTTAATTCATGTACGTGTACACAAATATATATTTTTTAGTTACAAATTCATTAAATTTAATATAATGTCATAATATTAAATTCAAATTGTGTAACTTAAAAGTATATTAAATTTCATAATAGTGAAATTTTTAATAGTGTACATTAAAAGTTAATGAAATTTAAGAACATTTCTAACAGTATTTTTACCTATCTCTCAATTATATTTAAATAATTCTCAATAATTGATTCTTAATGAAAATAAAAAATTGAAAAGATGTATCCTTAGTTACATTTCCAACAATTAGCACTCTCTAAATTTCTTGGAGTGAAATCTCACTCTAAGAGAATGAAAATATCGCCATTTTTGGAGAAGAGAGATTTAAAAAAAAGTGAAATTTAATCTTATTTTTTTTTTGGAGTGAGATTTCAGCTCTTTTAGACTCAAAAAGAATGAAAATTGTCTTTCTTTCATTTCACTCCAAGAAATTTGGAGAACAAATAAATTATGCTGGAGTAATCAATCAATAAATTATGTGACATCAAATACCATGCGATTTCATGTCTTAAAACAAAATAACTTGATCGGCAGTGTCACATACGACAGACGAAATGATCTTCCAGTGGGATCCCGATGTTCCTCTCGTTGTAGACGAGAATATTGAGTTGCCCCAATTACAGCTCGTTAAAAATTATACAGCCGATTGCTCGCAGGTTTATTCTACTGGTAAGAGAATTGTGTAAGAGAAATGTCTCTATCTCAAAGAATAACGCTGCATCACGTTTGGTATATTTTCGCGTTTGGTAAACGTTGGATTCTTCGCATATTAAAGTACGTAATATAGACAAGCTTTGTGATCAATTTTCTAAAATCAATTTTGTCTTCCGTTTCGAAACTGCACGCGTATCTTGCGTAGCATTATTCTAAGGAATGAAGATAATTCTTTAGCTAACCGCCCATGCGTTGATATCACTTGAATTTAATCCGATTGTAAGCTAAACACTAAAAGCATGGACACCTTATGGAATATTATATTATAATCTCCAGGTAACTTTACTTGTCTTGAAGTCGTGTTTGTGCTGAAGCGACGTCTCGGCTATTACTTGTTTCATACCTACGTGCCGACATGCTTGATCGTCATCATGTCGGTAAGGTAACATAATAATAAAAAGATACTCTCGCGACCTTCTTTACAACTATTTTATTTTTTATCGAAAACATCGCAGTGGATATCATTCTGGATAAAACCCGAGGCCGCACCCGCTCGAGTCACCCTGGGAGTCACCTCATTGCTCACACTTTCCACGCAACACGCTAAGAGTCAGGCTTCTTTACCGCCCGTTTCATACCTGAAGGCTGTCGACGCCTTCATGTCGGTCTGCACGGTGTTCGTATTCATGGCGCTGATGGAATATTGTTTGGTGAACATTGTTCTTGGTGACTCGGATACGCCAACAGCGAAACCTGCACCTCCGCCACCGCCGCCGTGCTCGAGCACTTCGGATTCAGCTAAACTTGATAAGATCTTCGATATTGCTGCCAAGGTAATAATAGATAATAATTGAATGACCAGAGAGCCTTGTGAATCGATTTTAACAAGAGATATGATACTTACAATAATTCATTAGACATTACTTATGTTAAGTGCTTATTTTGAAATTAATCACAAAAATGGATTAATTTATATTTTGACACACATGGAAATTAAAAATAACAAAATGTTATTTAACTAATCGGATTACTAATGAAAGTCCTTTGAGAGATATGAAAAAAAAATATCTTAATAACACTGGAAAAAAAATCTTAATTTCTAAGAAATATTTCTTTGTTTACATATTAAAAAAAAATTATTTCTTTGAATCAATTAAAATTTCTTTAAAAATAAAATATTGTATGTAATAATTTTTTTTTAATACAAGCAAAAAAAAATATTTCTTTAAAATTAAGATATTTTTATTTTAGTATAAAAATATATTTTTTATTATTGATGTCGATATGAATTAATTAATTGAGATGGAAATAGTCAATGAAAATTGGTAGAAGTACTATTATAGTATTAAATTCTCTCTAAAATGCCAAAATACTTTTATTTTGTAATTTCATGATAAATAAAGTTTTTACCAAGTTAAAATTGATTCTAGGCTCTTTTATCTTGGACTACTTCTATGCCTCGAATAAAGAAATAAAATAAATACGTTATTGTTAAAGAAAATCTACATAAAGTGATTTGCAACTTCAAAAAATATTAACGGATAAATTATTAAAACATCTGAAGATGTTTTAATAATTTTTTTTGTATGTTTTAATAATTTTCTTTATATGTTATAAAAAAAAAATCTTTTTGTGTCAATCATGATTATTTTAATTGTGTACACAAGTAGCTTCATTTTGCAATAGCATTATAATTCGTCCACTCTAAATCATGTCCCACTCTCTCCGAGGCACGGGAGACAGTCTGCATGATGACGGTTCAAGTTGTGATCGTTGTCACGCAGGAAAACGCAATGTTGTTATCCTGCCGATCGCAGAAATCGCCGATTGTACCGCCACCCGGACCCACCCCAGCACAAAGGGCGCGAATACGAGCGTTGAACATCGACCGCTTCTCGCGAGTCTTCTTCCCTTTCCTGTTTGCCGTGCTGAACGTCACCTACTGGATAATGTTCGCAGAGTATATTTAGACAGTGACATCAGGAACACTTCATAGAAATCGTGTGATACTTCAAGAAGAATGAGAAGAGTACGAGTTCTGCGAGAAACTGATACTCTGGAAACATTGAAATACTTAGGAGAAACGAAGAGCAGTAAGATTTTTTTGAAAAAAATTTGTCTCTGCAATAAATTTATATTATATAAATGTATCGGTGTGCGAATGAAAACGATGGAGAATTTCGCGACTATACGTAGTAGAAATTCCCTGATTGTAAAGCGTATCTCAGCAAAATCGCACAAATCTGTGATTGCTTTTGATGCTGACAATTTGCCGTAGATTTCAACGATTTCGAATATACCAACATTGTAGCACATGTAGGCAACATTTAACAGTAAGATAGCTGTAAGTTACCTTGTGTTGTCGGCAATATGACAGCATTGTGTGATACTGCGTATTATTATGGCAACATGACGACAATAGTATGAATTTTGATGATGACGATTTTAAAGTTGTCGACAAATTGCTGGCAAGTTGTCATATCGTGAAGGCATCAAGTTGTTAACAAATGAGAATTCAATTGCTGCAATTCTAGCAGCAACACATACTTAGCAAGCAACATGCCAGCAACAAAACAAACACGTTGCTATCTGGGTTCTAATAATTTAGAGCTCAAAAATATCAGCACGAATAAGTATAAAATTTATGAATAATGATGTTTAACAAACGCAGAAGCGCTTAATTCTTTTAGAACGTTACTCTTCTAAAACTTTTCTTTTACTGTTTCTTAAGACAAATAAAAAATTTTACTATACTGTTATTATGGCACACTCGCAAACTGTTTTCTCTGACTGCTCACTTTATTCGTCCGCTCGACAACGATCGTCCGACATTTAACAAATACTAAAATAATTACGATTTATCAACCATGGATAACGTATTTTTACTGCTACGCGTTTAAAAGCAAATTTACTTTCTTCTTTTCAATTGCCAATTAATTTTTTGTGTGCCTGCAGGATATATATATCTCAGTCCACAAAAATTAAGATAGCAATTACTTTTTAGACTCATTTTAAAGATGAATAAGGTTCTTCATAAAAAATCAACGTTTTTGTAAGTTTCATCACTTGATCTGTCTCGTCAAATATTCATAAAATGAGGTAAAGTGAAAAATACATGTATCTTCTACAAAAATTAAGATAATGATTTTTATCTGAGCTTATCTTGAAAATCAACGTAAAAGCTATATAAAAAAAATCGCTATTTAATTCCAAAATGGCAGATTCAATATAGTGGAGCAAAATGCTAAATTAAGTATCGTGTAAAAGCGAAAAATAGCCGTGAAAAACAAATTGAAAATAGAATATAGAAAATAGAAACAACTGATTTCAAATCGGCAATCTCAAAAATCCTTAGAATATGAATGTCATTCAAATTCAAGAAAATTTTACGTTTTGATCCGTCATATTGGATCTACAATTTTAAATTTTAAAATTTTAATTACAGATTTATAATCAATGAGCTTAAAACCTTTGATAAGACGTAAATTAGATGCTAATTATTCCTAGAAAAAATACAAAATGGTTAAACATTTGAATAGATATGATATATTCTTGTTTATGAATGAAACTTGTAAAACTTTCCCGAGAGAGAGAATAAGTAAAAGATTTTATCTAAATAGGATATAATGATCAACGATGTACAGGAAGGCATATTGATTCTAATAAATTTAGAAAATAGCGATGCGTTTATTCAACCTCATACATCGCTTTATTATTACATGAAATTCATCATTCAAAAGCCCAATAAAAAATTCATATGTAGATATTATCGTCATTTATGATAAGCTTACATTTTATTTCTTGTAAAAATAATGTCTCAATTCATGATTTATAAATATTACAGAATCTCAATCTCTTGAACTTTGTGTTATCGATTCTTATTATAAGTAACAATAAATATTTCTTGACATAAGTCTGTATTATACAATTGTACTATTAAAAAAAGTATGTCTAATAAAGTACTATTATAATGAATTATGTAAGTTATATATTTAATCATTACTACCATCCTTACAACTAGTGAGAACGATTCTCTAATAAAGTAAGGGTTATTACACAATGTTTGTGATCAAATTATGCCAATTTTGTTAACATCATAAGTTTACGTCTTCAATTTCATGGATCATGATTGTTCATCGTATGTTTTTGCTAAAGAAGGCTAGAGTACTAGAAACATGTACAAATCTCATTTAATTTATGTAAGATAAAGCTTTTTTGAAGAGTATTATGCACCAATCACTGTACCAATTCCTAATTGCCCGTTTGTCCTTTATTTATTTTCATTATTTATTATTATAATGTTTTCTCGCTGAAGATCATTGTCAATTTATTAGATTTTAAACAAACTCCAATTAACTTAATTGACACTCATATCTTGATATAAACATATCAATTGAAGTATCTGTTTAAAATCAACTTCTAAACTCATATGAATTTTATATGAATTTTTTTTTTATGTGATTGATAGAAATATTTCATAGAATATTTAACGCTTACTTATTTACACCTTATAAATTATATTAATTTTTTATTTGTGTGTTTAACATATAAAGTAAACTTCTAAACCTGGTATTGTTAAAAATATTATGAAAATTATATTTATGAATTGATTAGAATTAAACTTTTATTTAAAAATAGAGTATAAAAAATTAAAAAATAAAATATCAAAAAATCAATTTTTTCAAAATTATGTTAGTCCTAATTTTTGTGTAATTAGTTACTTTTGTCTATTTGTTGAAGATAGTAATTGATTGCAAGAATCAGTATAGCTATATATGCCCTCTATTAGTGCTAAACAAGACTATGAAATACAGTACATCGTCAGTAAGAAGGGAATCTGTTGACTTGCACTTTTATTCTCCGCCTACTTTCAACCCCCACCAATACGATTACAGGATCGTAGCACCCACGCACTGAACAAACGAATGAAGGTTAGCGTTCCTAATGATGTGGAATATTATAAAATAACATTCTGTTCTCATTTCACTGCTTTATGTCAATGTATTGATATATGATCCCAATAAAAATCATTATAATAAACTTTTGTAAATAATATGGGATCACAAAAAAATTTTATAATAAATACTCATCTCAATTGTACAAAAATTATTTATAGTTTACATTGAGAATCAAATGTAACATTGCATATGTTAATGAAATAAAAATAGTTACTATATTTTTATAAAAAATAATCGCCTTATATTGATCTTGCAATCAAATTCAAAAAAAAGCCTAAATTTACATATACATTTTTTAAAAATAAAGTATGTTTCTAGTGATTTGCATTGTAAAAATCGTTCTGTCGAATTTGTACCATCGTGTATATTTAATGAATTTTCAGCAAAATAAATCACGAAATAAATCTTTATATGCTTTCAATATGCAAAGATTCATATAAACGGATCTTTTAATTAATTTATACGTTTTTTCGATGCGATTAACAGTCACACTTTGTGCTATTAATAATCGTACTATGCTATTAATTACGATATATATATATAATTATGAGAAAATAATTCTATTGAACGAGAAGCAAAATTGTCCGTTGTCGCGAACACAGTCCGAGACAACGAATCAGTACATTCGCGTAGCGGGGAAACGGAAAGTGGGATCATCGCAGAGGAAGGAAGTGTAGCGTGGGCCGCCTTATCTGTACAACGTAGCCCAGCTACGATAGTAGGATGCCATTGCCTTCTCTTCCTCGTTTCGCCTTTCCAGGACGGTTCGCTTTCCATCCTCTTCTATCACGTGAAGATACACGTCATTTAGAAGATTAGTGGGAATCGGGAGCACTGCGTGGAGCAGGCCGAAGTATTGCATTGCTGAAGTTTAGTTATACATGTATATATGCTTGGATGAAATAATTAATTTGCTATCTGCTTCCTGAAAGTAATGACAAATGCATGCACGGGAAGAGCGATTCTGTTAAATTTTTTAAAAATTTAGGTAGATAATAATCAGGTCTGAAAATAATTTTGTTAGACCATCAAAATAATTATGTAAGAAATTTGAACATAATAGCAAAAAATCTTGATATTATAGCAATCAGCTTGAACACCCTACATAATTATCGGAATAGTTGAAGAAAATTATTTTCAGATTTGTATCTAACTAATTTTTAAATACCTCAGCAAAATTCTTCTTTCTGTTGGGACATTTAAATTCCATCTTAATTTCTCCCGAGTATACGTGAATGTTCTTTTAAATGTTGAATATAAATTTAATTTTAAATATAATTTTCTGTAAATCTTTAATGTAAAGATTTACATTTGTTTTTATTTTTAATTTACTTAACAGAAAGACTGTTTCTAAAGAGAGAATAAACATACTTTACAAAGTTTGAGAATTATTCGGGGTAATATATGTTTCTTTGTTGAATACGAAATCAATAGTAACAACTTTTTATATTCGATCAAGAGATGAAACTAAATTGAATAAATAAATTTATATAGCATCGATAGACTGATTTAATAGAAGGCGTTATTGTATCAGATGTCGTTTACTATACATCTGCAGAATATATTCCACGAACAATAGATTTTACAAGATGACAGAAACAGTAAGTATGCTGCACATATGTGTCGCAGTAATATAAGCATCGTGTAACGGGTGTACGAAAGTATATTGATACCACAAGGGATCCAGACAAATTGGGATGGAGATGATTTGGAATTCTCAATCTAATTCTCAATCTGTACTATAAAGGCTTTCCGCAATATTACGTGTATATACAAAAAAACGATATCAGGCGACAGAACATTGACTCGTGCGATAAAAGAAGATCTATAATTTACATTATATAATTAAAATGTTTGTATTCTTCGCTACCTTCTTAGTAGAGGGTAATCATCACAAAGGAACATATTAATATAATCTTAATTAATAACTAGAGAGAGAGAGAGAGAGAGAACGGTTTTGCTCAAATATTTAAAAATTTAACTAGATACACAGATCTGAAAACAATTTTATTAGAATAACAGAAATATTTACGATTAAGCATGATACTAATGTTGCCAAAAATGTTGATATTTTAGTAACCAACTTGAATGTGCTATATACATGATTATTTTGATGGTCCAACAAAATTATTTTCAGATCTGTATTTAATTTTATTTAATGCCTCAAAACCGTATTTCCAGTGTAATATAAATTGAACTTTGATTTTCATAATATATAATACTATTTATTTATGTTACAATCAAAATGTTAACTTTAGTAAATGTATACATGTATATATTGATTACAGCACAGACTACAATAAGTATATGCTTTTATTAAGTTAGCATTTTGACTGCGACATAATAATATAAATAGATAATATTTGGTACATCAACATTTAACGATCGTTCGAAACTTCTCTAAACACGCGTTGGCCACTTTCACATACCCGGTGCGAAAAACAAAGCCATATCTAGACGTTAGGATTTGAAGATCAAAATGTCAATAATTTAAAAAAATGACAAGTTTTACGCAAACATAGAAATAAGAAAAACTTATGTTTACTCCAGACTTTTAGTGACCTGCGCTTGAACCTTTTCCTCATCATTTTCGAGGATCGCACTCCTCTCGCAAAGTTTCTTTCTTCTCTCGAGCCTCATCTGCGGCCTTTACGGCTGACCATTCGGTTCCACTCGTCGCTTTACAAGCCCAAGTCGTTTTCCCTCTCCGTTTCGTTGCCACCCGTAATGTACGGCACTGACGGGCACGAGTATCGGAGGTTCGGAACGAAGTCGTGACTCGACTCGACAAGCCGAGGGACTCACTTGTGAGAGACGGCGTCACGAGGCGGCGTCCGTGAGGCCGCGTTTTTCATTTTCCATCGCCCGCCGCGTTTTGCGACGGTGCTCCCTCACCTGTCAGACGGTTCCGCCGTGTCGTTATCGCACGTGGATAACAGAACTTGGTGGCCGCAAGAAGAAACCGAGGGGATTCGGGCAGAGGGGAATTCCGATCTCGGTGCTCAGCGAGATCTCGACGTTCGTACCGACTTCGGAGGAGAGCGGCGGCTATCGTCTCTCGAGGGAAAGAAGAAATATCCGGGCGGTGCACATTAGCCGAGAACGCTATTTTAGCGTGTACGTTAACGTAGCTGAACTTTATTAGACGGAGGACGGCATTGGCAACGTTAATTACAACGGAAATCATTTTTTCGTTCCGCAGTGCGCGAAAGTGTGCTTCGCATTCTGTGAGTCTAATTAAAATATATCTTGCTATCTCAAAATGTAATAATTTGTCTATTATTCAGGATTTGAAGAATTATTTTAAAAAAAAATTTTACTAATATTATAACGTCTTACGTATTTTTATGCTTTTGCTTTGAGAGAGAGAGATTGTCAAATAATTTTTGAAATTAAAAATCGTTAAATGCTTGTTCTGATTATTTATTTTGTTGAGTGCGGTTTAAAAATTAATAATATAGGGTTTATCAATTTATACATATAAAGCAAAATTAATTTAAAAGTAATATTAATATTATTAATTATTTGTCGCCTATATAATAATTTAATTATAATGATAATAATTATAAATATAATCATTTTTCATCTTGTTTGAATAAAATAAATTATGTAGCTAACTATAAATTTTTCAATCGATATAGCAACGATTTATAATATTTTGGAAATATTTTATTGTAGAAATTTTCGAATCATCGTCGATGGCTTAGCACCGTTGCAAAAAATCCACAAAGATAAAAAAAAGAAACGGAAAAATGCTTCATTATGGGCACGTGGCTCTCGCAGCTTTAATTATTATAATTATTACTTTAACAGGTATGTAATAATCGATATATTAATTTCTATTAGAGCTAGTTTTATACAAATAAACTTTAAATTGGAAATACTTGAGAGATCCAACATAAAAATTAATGTTCTCAGAATTAATATTCTCTTCTTTATAAATTAAATACTCTTTTAAATTAAAAAAAAATACTTCATTATGAACACGTGGCTCCCGCGGCTTTAATTATTATAATTATTACTTTAGCAGGTATATAATAGTTGATATATTAATTTCTATTAGAGCTAGTTTTTTACAAAGTGATTAAACTTTAAAATGAAAATGCTTGAGAGAGTCAACATAAAAATTAGTGTTCTCAGAATTAATACTCTCTCCTTTATAAATTAAATACTCTTTTAAATTAAAAAAAATGCTTCATTATGAACACGTTATTCCCGCAGTTTTAATTATTATAATTATTACTTTAGCAGGTATGTAATATCGATATATTAATTTCTATTAGAACTAGTTTTTTACAAAGTAATTAAACTTTAAAATGGAAATGCTTGTTTCCAGTTTGAAATTTTTCGGTATCATTTGAACGCTGCTCGCATTTTTACTGCCTATTTTAATGTCATTTTT